>NC_056732.1:1058821038-1058856038 GCF_019279795.1 Protopterus annectens
GCCAACTTCAAACTACGATATGTTCAAAAATGGATTTCCAAAATTCCGTAAAGTTGGTGTGGGAATTTCTGAGTGTAGGTTAAATATTTGTGAGCTAGTAGGTGTTTGGTAGCTACTCATTTGAAACCCTCCTGGGTGAGTAATACTCTATCCTTCCAATGTATGTAGTATTTAAGTAATGAAACTAGTGTTATTAATATATGTGTTTGAAGTTTATTCAGGCCAGTGGGGGTAATGTGTAGAAGAGCTAGCTTCCAAGATAAGGTTGATTTTTCATAGCCCATTTTTTCTAGTTGGGCTCTAAGTGAGCACCATAGCTTGTGGAGTAAATCAGCCTTGTGGAGTAAATCAGGCTTGTGATTATCACAGTAGGAGCAGAATGGAGAGGTGGTTGTGTATATTTTATTTAGAATGATTGGAGTAAGATAGGCATTATGAAGTGTCATGATCTGCGTATATTTAAGTTTAAGTAGAATAAGTTTGGAGGTAAGCTGGATCGTTTGCGATATTTGATTGTTTGTGACTGAAGGATCAGTTTCCTTCCAGTAACTAGAATAAATAATGTTTTGCATTTTGATTGCTAGAATAAGTTTGTAGGAGTTTTTTTGTTTGTGAATAGGAGGTTGATAGAATAAGTTTGTAGGAGTTAGCATTTTTTTGTTTGCAAATAGGAGGTTCCATATAGTTTTGCAGGTTTGAATGTCATTTGCATTACTATCAGGATTGTCTGTGATATATCGGCTAAGGTCTTGAATTTGCCTTAAAATGATAGTATAGCTTTTAGGGAGCTTTAATTGTGTTCTCATTTCAGTGATAGTATTGTTCTTGAAGGGAATATATCGGCAATGATTAATTTCTTGAGGAGGGGATAATTGTTTAGGTTAATCATATTGTTATTCATTTTGCGATTGGGGTTGAGGTGGATTGGTTGTAGGGAAGTGAATGCATAATATAGGTTTAATGATTTGAAGATCTTTTGTATGATGGTGATTTTATGTTTAATGATTGGGTGTATTTTAAGTTTTTTTTTAAATTCTCGTTATAAAGGAAAGGGAGGGCTCTGGAGTTTATGCATAGTGTTTTGATATAGTTGTGTAGTAGTTTGATGCAGGTTGGAGACCATTGTTGCAGTGATGGGGTGTGGTCAGCTATTATTAGTCTGTTATCATAGTATAGTTTAAAGTCCTGCAAAATGATTCTTAATTATCTGTAAATTAGACAAGCATAAGACAGAAAAAAAAAGGATTTCAGTCACCTTACATTAGTAGACTGCTTGTTGATTTTCTGATTCCTATTTATGTTGTAGTTGAGCATGTTGTCATTTTATATTTTGCTGGTAAAGATGTGTAAAGTAAAACTAAGCTGTTTTACATAAAAAGAAAAAAAAAGTCATTGACATCTTATTTCCTTCGTGAATAAAGAAAAGGGAAAAGGAAGGCTCTTTATTTTCCCCTTAATCTCCTCTTTTTCTCATTTGTCTCATTTCCATTTGTGTTATAATGGACCAGTCCATATCCAGCTAGGGATGAAGTAATAGAAAGTGCCCAAAGTTTCAATTCATGAAGTCGAACCTGGGCTTAAGAGCTAAATGAAATATTCACTGCTGTCCTGGATATGAGCATCCAACAATTACACCAAGACAGGACTACACAATGACCATTTACAGAGCTGTGTATTTGACAAAGCACACTCAGATCCCCTATCTGTGAACCACTGTCTTCCAGTCATACCTCTCAACTGTCTAGGTTTTGCCTCTTATTTTTGGTCTGTTCATAAAATTTGTGTTTTTTGGGCAAATCATAGAGGATTGAAGTCACTAAATAATGACAGTCATTTGAGTTTCAGGCTTCATATCCTTCAGAAAATCTGTAATAATGGAAAATCTGTCTTTCTAACAACTTACTGTTATACGAGCAATATTTGTAAATCTGTCCCTATTTTTGGACCTTTGTGCCCTCATTATTTCTGGTTTTACCCAAATTTCTTCTGTTGAGAGATTGAGGTATGCTTCCAGTGCCCCTTTATCCACTGTAGCTGTGTTTTACACACACACACACACACACACAATCCCAGGGAGGGTTAGTAGAGCTCTCCATTCCCTACCTCAGCCTTCTTTTTCTCAAGGATGGTACTGCTCCAATCACCCTGGAAAAGCCAGGGCCTTCCATTTCCCTTTTACCCTGGAATCACTCCTTATATACACCACACACCAATTAATATTGCCACCTGTAGTAACCTAGCAGTCTGGTGGGAGTTGTGTTCTCTATATTATTTGATCAACAACAGTTTTAATCTTGATTAACTCCTTCTCAGATAAATATTCTTATGAAAACTGACAGCCACAAGTGCTGAAAAGTTAATAAGTAAATCTTAAATAATGAAGCCGTGCAGATACAGATTAAAATATGCATAGGTTGGTGCACAGAGAAATAAAGATAGGATGTATACTGAAAACCTAAGCTCCAGATACTCTAGTTTGCTGCCTAGAGCTTCCCACAGAGACAGTTTCCAACAGAAATAAGTCAGTTACAACATCTAGCATAAACTATTGTATAACATGGTATATACAGTTGTATGCACCCCCCCCCCAAAGTAATTATCACTTTTCTGGCAGTGGAGGAAAACCAAGTGGTAAAACCAGGGAGATTCAAATGTAACCTTTTTGAATGAGTAGACAGCCAAAGCATTGTGGTAGGGCTGTCTGTGAATTCAGAAAGGTTATCAAAAGGTGGACATATTGTGGTAACCCTTATGAGCCACCAGTTTTTACTTGTCATAGTTACTGGCTTACCAGTATTATACCAAGGTCTGTTGCCTTCCTTTTGAATTCACCTTGGTGTTGCAGTAATTCTATATAAGTCTTTATGTTTATCAGCTACATTAACAAGCAGTGACAGCAAGTTTGGCAATCCAGTATATGTAAAAAGACATTCCATGTTCCTTGCTATTCAGAAAGACAAAAGTCATAAGAACAACTCTGATTGCAGATGAACAAGAGAGAAAAAAAAAAAAAACAGGATTCAATAAAATCTGTGTAGGCTCTGTGTAGAGGCTACATGGAATGTACCCATGTACATGGTCATGGTTCGCCCTTGATAGCGTGCCATGCATATTGATCATTGTGCACTGCCAAGGAAGAGTATAGTAACAGCGATATTGAATTCATGTAGGCAGAAGTGTTGAGGCTGGTCAGATTTTATGTACATGGTGAAGCTCCCTGTAATGTTCCCTGCTGCAGTTGAAATGTGCTATGAATAAATAGTTTGTTTTTAAATTTCTAATTTTTGGTTGAATTTATTTTTTTTAATGTAATGTGGCACAGAGCCGCAATGCCAAGCGGTGCTTACACATAGCTGACACCTGCCAGACATCTAAAAATAGAAACTGGATGTAATTATTTATTTCTGGTTTTGTTTAAACCCACTTGTGTGGCATGCCATCTGCACTGTAGTGGCAGAACAGGTAACTTACATCCTTCTAAGTTGGGAACTGCTGATTGAGGGCTCAGTGTCTGTTCTAAAAGTGTATTAATTCTGGTTTAAGCACTTGGGCTTTCAGGCCAGTTATTTTACATTAAGAGGGTTCGTGGTCTGCACTCTTGTGGGAGGAGAGGCTGGACTCTGCCCTTCTGAGCTGGGAATTTCTGGTTAAAGGCTTATAGTGCATGCATATCTGAACTGCTTCCTACTGAAATTGGTACACCTTGTTTGCTGTAGCATAGACTAGATCCAGGCCTGCTGAATCTAGCTTTGTTTTTATAACTTGAGCACTAATCCAGGCATTCTTTAAAGTATTCAATTGTATTTATTACTGCTTGGTAGTAACTTGATTAAAGTGTAGCTATCATTCTAAGTCTTTTGGATTAAGCACTTGGGCTTCAGACCAGTTGTTTTACATTGGGAAGGTTTGTGGCATGCACTGTGGTGGCAGGACAGGTAGCTTTCATCCTTCTAAGTTGGGAACTGCTGATTAAGAGCTCAGTGTCTGTTATTCCTAAAGTGTATTAGTTCTGGTTTATGCACTTGGGCTTCAGGCCAGTTATTTTACATTAAGAAGGTTTGTGGTCTGCACTCTTGTGGGAGGAGAGGCTGGACTCTGGCCTTCTGAGCTGGGAATTTCTGGTTAAAGGTTTATATTGCCTGCATATTTGAACTGTTTCTTACTGAAATTGGTGCACCTTGTTTGCTGTAGCATAGACTAGATCCAGGCCTGCTGAATCTAGCTTTGTTTGTTTGCTTGTTATTTCCCTGGAACGCTAATTCCACCTCAAACGCGGTTTCTCAGCGCTTCTGTGGATCCCTAGTGATATCTGCATTGCTTACTGTACTTATTTCCTTGTTTCACTTGAAAGAAAGCTACTGTTTGTCGTTTTTGCATTTAAGTTACCTGGCACTTGCTCACTAAAGCAATTATAAGTCAGCACTAAAAATTAAAAGCACTACATCCTCACTCCCCATTGGCCCTTGTTTTCAATTATAAAGGAATCCCCAATATTATTCTAGCATGTCCAAAGGTCAGTTGTCAATCTCCTCTCCGGTCCAGCTGGTGAACCTGGGAATCTTGAGGCAATGTTACAACTGCCTCATGTACACAGACAACCCTCTCCTCCTCCCAACAAATTCCAACACATGTGAGAGATGCAACCATATAGCCAAACTGGAGGCTAAGCTCTCTCAACTCAGTACTGGCATAACCAGTCAGGAGGAGAAGGAAACCACACACACTACAATTCCAGTCTCACACAGACCTACCCCGACAGCAAACCAAACACATAATCATACAAAAACATACTCGGAGGCTCTAAATAAAGATCTGCCTAAGCAGCAGAGACCTCCAAAGCAGACACCCAAGCTACCCCAAAACAAAACACTTGCAACACATATCTCGCAAAGCCAGTGTGCCGAACAGTCACAACCCTTAAGGCTAAACACACCTGATACACTTGTAATAGGTGACTCTATCGTCAGGCACACTGACGTCCCGCTCACCAGGCTGAACAAGAAGGTCACAGTGAGCAGCCTGTCGGGCGCTAGGATCCGCCACATAACACAAGCACTCAGGTCACTCCAAGGCAAGTACAAATATTTGTCCATGCTGGTGTGGATGACCTGAGACATACCTCCTTGGACTACATGAAAAGAGATATAGAGGAGCTCTCTGAGCATGTAGCCCAGGCCGGTATGACCCTGACCTTGAGTAGCATCTTACCCTCACCAAGAATGATGCCACAATATGAAGACAAGATGATCAATTTCAACAATTGGCTTAAGTGCTGGTGTCATTCAAAGGGGATCCAATGCCTGTCAGCCTGGGATGATATGCTCAACAAGCCACGATGCTTCGCTAGGGACGGCTTGCACCTGTCACCCCTGGGCTTTCGGATATTGGCAAAGGCTCTTGCTACCCCATAGTGCCTTTTTTAGGCAAGGCTCAAAAGACAAACCCACTTCCATAGGTATCACAAGGGATAAGAAACTAAGAGTAATGCTACTCAATGCCAGAAGTCTAAACCTCAAGATGCACTCACTTGAAACTCTCCTTAGCATGGAGAACATAGATATCTGTGCAGTAACAGAAACCTGGTTCAGGGCTCCCGAGAGCACCCCAGCACTACCAGGTTATACCTCATACCATGCTTTTCGGCCCCAAAACTTGGACCGAACCACAAAAGGAGGGGGAGTATCGATATTCATCAAAGATACTCACACCTCCAGGTTGGTGGCAAAGCACGAAGCATCAGAGACTATCCATGTACAACTAACAGTGGGTAAAACTGCCTTCCAGTTTATAGCCTGCTACAGACCACCATCCCAAACCCAGGAACCCCACTCGGCCTTCCTGAGAACACTGGAAAATATGAAGGTCTCTCAAAACACCATTATATTGGGCGACATCAACTACCCTAACATAGACTGGGAGCATTACTCTAGCTCCAACACCCTAGCCCAAAGGTTCCTAGAATTCATAAACTCAAATGCTATGGAACAACTTGTTACCACTCCCACAAGAGGGGAAAACATACTGGACCTGATCATCACCAACATGGGGACTCTATGCTCAGGACCAGAAGTGTATTCCTCACTGGTAAGATCAGACCATAAACTGATCTCACTGGATATTCGCATCCCGACCCCACCCCCTGCCCAGAAAACCACAGTGAAAAACTTCTCTAAAGCAAATTTCACACTCCTCTAAACCGAGGTGGAATCATTCAAAGCCCCCGGGCCTGTGGAAAATACGGCCCAGACCACAGAATCCTTTATAAATGCATTCTATGAACACTTTCAGGAATGCATGGATCATGCAATCCCAAATAAAACCAAGACCCAATCCTCCAAAGGCAGACGTCCTGTCTGGTGGACCCCAGCCATAAACAAAACTATACAATAGAAGGAGGAAGCTACTACATGATAGAGCAAAATCCCAAAAGGGGAAGGCATCTCTGATCAGTATTAGCAAAAAACTAAGGGCACTCATAAAATCGTCTAAGGCCAGCTTTGAGAGGAAAAATTGCACAGGACACTAAGGATAATCCCAAGGCTTTCTTTAGTTATGTTAATAACCTGGGTGGGAATTCCCAGATATGCTCAGAAAAAATACACCAAGCCCACAGACATTGCCAACATCCTAGCTGACAGGTTCAGTGCAAACTCCCCCCCCCCCTCCCCACCAAAAGGGCAAATTATCTATCCCAGCAGAGTGCTGCCCCCCTGACATCTCAGATGATCAGGTAAGAGCCGCCCTCTCCAAAACAAAAAACACAGCATCAATGGGACCAGACGGTGTCCCGGGCTGCGTCCTACATAACTCCAAGAAGAGCTAAACCCAAACATAAAACTACTGTTCAATCTCAGCCTTACTACAGGATATGTACCCAAAGAGTGGCGTACAGCAACAGTGGTCCCTCTCCACAAAGGTGGTGCCTCAACGGACCCTGGAAGCTATCGCCCCATAAGCCTGACTAGCTTGGTCTGCAAAGCTATGGAAAGAATCATCATGGACCTCATAAATAAAGATATTGGGGACCTACAGACACTGGATCCTACCCAGTTCAGCTTTAAGGGCAGATCCTGCCACTTAAACCCGGTCGACTTCTTTGAAACAGTCACCAAGGCCATTGACGAAGGGAAGGTGGTCCACACAGCCTAAATGGACCTCTCAAAAGCCTTCGATACAATACCCCACTCGGGCATTATAGATAAGCTCACCAGCTTCAATATAAACCCCTATGTCACTAGATGGGTTGCAAACTGGCTCGAGGACAGAACCCACATGGTTAGAATTGCTGGAGCCATGTCAGACTCCAAACCAGTTGCAAGTGGCATCCCACAAGGCTCAGTCCTGGGACCTCTCTTGTTCGGTATAAATTTCTCGGAGGTACAGGCCAACACAGAAGGACTGTGGCTGACCAAGTTCACAGATGACTGCAAACTGGGCGCCATAATCGACTCTCCAGCCGACACATGCATCCTCCAAAAGGGCCTCATAGAAACAGACAACTGGTGCCAGAGCCATGGCCTCAAGCTAAACGCCAAAAGGTGTATAGTCATCCCCTTTGGTAAAAACAAAGTGCCCACAAATTACCACATAGGTGGTAATCCATTAAGTACAGAAGAAGTAATTAGGGACCTGGGGACCCAAGTTGATAGCAATCTCTCATTTGACAACCTTGTGGCCAAAGTGGTTAGAAAAACATTTTATATAGCCCACCTAATCATGAAGGGATTCACATTTACTCATCCCTCATCAGGCCCGTAATCAAGTACAATGCCCCTTTTGGGATGTACCTTACCAAACACCTGCAGCAACTGGAAAGACCCCAAAAGTACCTCACCAAGAGGATCAAAGGGCTCAAACAGATGCCATATGCTGCCTGGTTAAAGAAACTCCAGCTCTACTCAGTGGCATACCACCTGCTCAGAGGCGACCTATGCCTGACGTATAAAGCCATGTCCAACCCGGAATTAACGGACATGCTGCACCTCAAAAAATCCAAATCCCATCGAGCTACATACTCGAGAGACTTGAACCTCAGCACTAAAATAAATAGGACATGCTGGAGGGACAGATTCATAACCCAGAGGCTCCCTTCACTCTGGAATAAAATCCCAGTCCAGGTTAGGCAGAGTCCCTCATTGACTCTCTTCAAGAGGAATCTTGATGAGTGGATGGGAGATCTAAATTTTTGTTTAATTTAAAAACATAACTTTTACATTTGGAAGAGCTGTGCAGTGCTAAGCACTGCTTAAACATGATTAATGGCCACTTTTGTTTGAGCGTTGGTAAGCTTTGCTAAAACCTTGGCTGTGCGAGTTTTCATGATGCTTGGCTCCACTTAGCTGACTTGTGTGATGCTACGTGCCATGGCACTTTATTGAATGTTGCTGAATGACATGCAAGGGCAAGAAAACAGCCTATATCAAGGGCAATAGGTGAGAATTCTGCAACATTCAGTCTATCTAACTGACAGCATGCCAGGTGGTGTTGGAGAGGGTGCATATTTTTGGGAGCAGGGATGGGGTGTGCAGGAGTCCAGAGTTTTTGTTGGGCTCCTGATATGCAGTTTTGAACCTATGTTTCTGCAGGGAGATTACTAGGGTTCAAAATGTAAGGATGAGGCCTGGGATCAGATGGGCAGAGAACTTACCAGTGCTATTGTTATCCCCCTCACTATGATGACCTGAAGTGTAGAAACACGGGAACTTTGGACACCTGCATCCAAGAAGGGAGGACCTGCCATGCCCCATAAATATGTAAGTATTTCTTCCAGTATTTTACTAAACTGCAAGCGTAATCTGTGCAAAACTGGCATACATAGGGCACCTGACCAAGTTGCACTGTATGTGTGATATGTACAGATATATTATACTAACTGTAGTGCAATAAACAATGAATAAAAAACTGTACTGCAATAAAGAATAAACAATACAAACTGTAGTGCAATAAATGGACAATTAGAATTGTGCAATATATGAACAATAACTGTATTGCAATAAGCACTAAACAATACCAATAACAGTAAGCAGAAAGGTGTACAGCAGGATTGTGGTGTCATAACATAATTGCACTACAGCTCTGTGCATTGTATGTGTATAGTATGGTTGCTGCAGTCAAGTACAAAACTGTAGTAACTGTAGAATGCAAATGTAATGGCTTGAATACTGTATTGCTCAAGTCATAGTATGGCTCAAGGCCATCTCTAGGCCAGTTTCAGTCACATAATGCTGTCTTTTCCTCCCACTCCAGGCGTAAGAGGTATATGTGGCAGGTAGCCCCTTTTATGTGCAGATATTGTGTGTAGACTTCACAGGGAATAAACAGCAGTACAATAAAGTTTTAAGCAGCATTGTTTTCCTAAGTAAACACATTTTAATATTTACATTAGGGTTGTATTCATTGCATGTCTGTTCTAATGTCACTGCAGTTAAGTATAAAACAGTAATAGCTGTAGAATGCAAAAGCAATGGCCTGAATAATATATTGCTCAACTCATACTACAGTTCAAGGCCATCTCCAGGCCAATTTTAGCCACGTAATGCTTTCTTTTCCTCCCACTCCAGGAACAAAAGATATATGGGTGAGGTAGCCCATGTTATGGGCAGATATTGTGTGCAGACTTCACAGATAAGAAACAGCAATACCAATGAAGTGTTGAGCAGCATTGTGTTTTCCTAAATAAATCTGTTTTAATATTTGCATTAGGGCTGTATTCATTATATGCATGTTCTAAGTTGCTGCAGTCAATTGTTTTTCTGAGATGTCCCCTGCAGGCACAGCTTTTGGGTTCTACTCCCATGCCTGCCAACTAAGGCATGATAGATGTCTAGTTTACTTAATGTACACAAGCATACCCCTCAACTTTTATGATTTTTCATAATGTAATTACAACTGCCTATTCTATCTGTTCCATGATTACCTTGAATGCAGTATATTTTCAAATCCATTTACAGAACACCTTGGTAGTTATGCAAGTCCACATTATGTGAAAATGTTCTGTGCCTGCATTTGTTACTGCTTGGCCCATACTGTCCCATAACAGCTTCAGACGTATGTACATGCTACATCAGCTGTAGAAGAATGTCAGTCACCGTACTCACAACTGACGCTGCACACTTGTAGAAGTATGTAGCAGTACTCTGTGTAGTAATATTACCTGTGCAGTAACTAATGGTATGTTCTCTCTCTCCCTATCCCTTATCTTCTTTAATGTATTATTATTTATTATTATGATTTAATATTGACATATTTTGTTAAACTGTTTTATTGTCCTTATGGTTTAATTCATACTGGCTTGCTGTTAACATACTTACTGTTATGTTACTTAATGTTGTGTTACACATAATATACCTTAATATGTATTTGGATTAATACATATTATGTTCCATTCTGTTATTACTTATTTGTTTGGTTATTACTAACCTTAACTTGTTGTTATAACTACTTTACGACAGCGCATCAAGGTCTGCCAGTTCCTCATGATCTGCCTACCTGGCCTCTACTGGCTGTGGCACTGGGTCCCAGCACATTTGGAACCCAACTTGGTGGTGCCCCCTCTGCTGTCCCTGCACTACCTGTGGCATTGGGTAGTACTGCCCCACGGGATGGGGATGAGCCCCCATCTGGGAATGGTGGTGGAGGGGAAGTTGTCACCCATGATAAGCTGCCGGGTTTGGTGCACAGGATTATCTACCATGTGTTTGGACAATGCCTGCATCAGATGGAGAGCATGCCGGCCACCTGGTGGGGCAAGTTTACCCCAGAGCCCAGCCTCCACCACTGCCACCCTCAAGGCAGTGACAGAGCCGTGCCAACAGTCCCATGGGTGGGGATGTGAGTCACTCTACTTTGTAGAGGCACATTAGACTGGGATTCCACAACACCCTCCCCATCCAAGGTGTTTACCCACCTCTTGTGTCCAGATACCACCCCTGTCTACTGTCTTGTCTGTCTGCAAAAGCTTCCTCGCCTACCCAACTTACCTCCCCCACATGTAACTATGTCCCTTCCCCAACATTCCACTCTCACCTTAAAAAGAAAAAATATGCTTCTGTCCCCAAAAAAATTGTCTCATACATAGCTCTCCATTTCACACGTGTCCACTGGGCACATCTAATTTGGTCCAATTGGCTTAATGCAATTATGTTGTCCTCAGTCCTCTCTCTGGTGGTTAGTCCAAAGTCATCTACAAATTCTGTCAAAGTCCAGATTTGCTGCTGTACAAGAAATGGATAGCTATGGTTCTTTCTACAGTCTTCCTGCACATACCTACCTGCCTTTCACTATGTTTTTCCCCCTGCTTGCACCCCATTTCACCACTTTCCTGTTTCCCCATTTTTCTTTTCTTTATATATTGTTATTGCAACGCCGTGTGCCACATTGCACAGCTTTGCTAAGCTCAGATAAATGCAGCTATATTGATGTGTGTTTTAAATGATAATAAATGTTTGGGAAATAAACACCTGTCCCCTATTTCAAACCCAAGACTATCGCAAATGTAAACCACTGCATTAACCCGCCACACCACACATCTGTTAATTAAAACAGATGGTTTAAGTAGAAGTTACACTTATTAAGCATGTTTAAGCACAGCTGTGCATCTTGCTGTGTTGTGCAAACTTGCTTATAGATAAATGGAAAAACTGGGAGTGCACCTTGGAGTCTGGTGCAAGAGTACACCACTAGAAAGCCAAACACAGAATAATAGATGTAAGTGAGATCTCTAATAGCAGGTCAATGTCCCCTTTTATCAGAAAAAATTACAAATACACCTTCTAAGGCACTACTGGCAAAATGCATGTTAAACTGGAACCCTGGTGCAGAAATACATCCATATAAAGCCATGCATCTAATGATGGCTGTAAAAAAAAAAAAAAAAAAAAAAAAAAAAAGGTCACAGCCTGTATGTGTGTACTTATATCTTACAAATACATGTGCCGTAACAGTGACTCAGTAGCTCAGTCTATTAAATGACTTGCAAACAGTGCATTTTGTCACATACAGTCCTGGGTTCAAATCCAATGGTGTGTAGCATTTAAATTACATTATTGCAAAACCAGCAACTAATGACAGAGTCATTTACTCTTTATCACGACAATGCATTTCAAATGAAATGTCTGCTTGTTACTGATGGAAGTCATAGGCCTGCAGGTAAGAATACACTTCACATATACCTGTAGCAAAACTATAAGTGCATAAAGTGTCACATCATGCATTAATATGCATTCACAGAGGATTTTAACTCTGATAATACAAATGAGGCTCATTACTATCAGAGTACAGAACACAATCTTTCCAAACTCACAGTGCAGATTAGCACACCTGCACAACTAACATACACATATGAAGTCCCTGTTTGTAACAAGGACTGCCAGCATACGTGTTCCAAATGAGTACCAGACTGTAACACATAGCCTGATAGTTGCCCAAATGGTTGACACAATGTTCTGTATTTATTCCCTATGTTAATCAAGGACACAAACATGTTGCCTAGTACTTTGCTAATGATACCATTGCCTGACATACTTACCTTAAATACATGCCTTAATTGGAGTGGAATGGATACTCTGGCTCTGCCTCTACTACAAGGCTGACACAGCTCCCACAGTTACTCCTACAGCTTGTCCTTCAATTTGTTCACACTCTCTGCCTAAGCCTATTACCTGCTGCAGCCTATAGCACACACATCTCTATGTAACAGTAGCTGCTACAGACCTACCCTCTGTGATGTTATAGTCTCCTCACCCCAGTAATGGCCAGCACAACATATCAGAAAGGGCTTCTAATCTACATGAAGGCCTTGTATCTTTTACAGAGGTTGCGTGTCATTGGCTGATGATAGTGCAAATCTGTTGTGTTGGCTGCAATTTGCATTTCAAAACCACAGATCAGGAAGCAATCACCTGCTAATGAGAAGCATGTTAAAAGACAAACATGCTGGCTATGGGGAACCATTCTGTATGAGACTTTCTGTGCACAGAACACAGATTTGCAAAAACTTAATATCACCACATATCAAAAGAGGAGTTTTGCACTCTAGCAGGTATGTAACATTATTATTTACAAAAGGATGCAGGTGTGTGAATATACTTACAGGGAATAGGGATTACAACATTAAGCCTTTCTTATAACTGTGATAATGACATGTCACTGATCTCCAGATTTGTTACACCTTCAGAGAATATACAGTACATCAAGGGTGGAATGCCTTTTGTCAGTGTGGCACACTGGTCTCGTGGGACTGTCCCTTTATAGTGTTATTTGTTTGGCACTGTTGTTTTGACATATTACCAAGAGGATAGACCCTTGGAGACGCACTACAATAGACTTCAGTGTTGGATGAATGATCATACATCAGTATCTGTCATGGCACACATGGGAATAGCTGAATATCGCTAGTATCTTAGTTGTATCCACACTGTGGAATATGACATGTGTGATCAAACAGTGGATACTGCCAGCCATTCTGTTCTTGCTGTATCTCTACATAGTATATTTCCACATATGTGATCCTGACACGTGTTCTAATTCTGTTTCAGGAAATATGTGCCCAAGATGCCATGCACCTTTCATGGATGTGGAGAATATTACACTTAAAGGCCTTTGGCAACATCATGAACTCTTACTGTCCAGGGGGAGGCAATGGAGGGAGCAGTGGGCAACACTGTCTGTGAGGTGAATGCCACAGGTCATCAGAGCAGGACATATGAGCAGGTTCAACACCGCACAACAGACATGATCAGTGCTGCATGCAGAAGAGCAGTAGATGTAGCCAGAGATCATGGCGTCACCGGTGGTGGGCCTGCAGTGGAATAACCACTCTCAGCCACTGAGAAATTCCTGGTGAACCTAGACACACATGACAGCTCCAAGGCATCCATCACCACTGTGCATCGTGGATGTGGGTGCCTTAGTTTATATGGCAAAGGAGCGTGCAGGTAAGCTTAGTTTTATCACCATTGCAATACTGTAGCATTCAGTGTCAGGCTATACATACTCTTATGTGGGTACCAGGTCTGTGTTCTTTGGGGGGGGGGGGTTAACTGCAGTTTGAGACTCGTGCTCAGATGTTGACCAATATAACAATTAACACAGTAGCTACTTTAAATGTGAGATGTATGGACGTATTACCTTGTTGTGGTGCAACATGCAGTGGTACTGACATTATCTCTCCCTCAACGTTTCACAGGTCCATCAGGTATCGGACAAGACCATCATCCTGCATGTGGTAAACACAACACTGTTTTGTTATAGATGCAGGTTTACAACAGTGTAATCCCTGAAGTGTCATCCCAAGGCCTGCTGCCTGGATTGATGTACTGTTGGCATGATTCTTTTCATTAAGACAGGTAAAATAGTGAGCGCTTTCGGGTTATAACCAACCCTTCTTCAGACATGCACTGTTGCTCTTTGTGCATTTAAATAGTAAAAAACGCGCTAAATCACTACATCTCAATATCTTATCAAAAGCAGCCAGTAGATGGCAGCATATACATATTTAAAAGCTGTAGTCATTCATCAGATACAATTAAAAGTCATAAAATATACCACACAAAAAAAAAAAAAAAATATATATATATATATATATATATATATAAAATGAGGTACTTCACATATACACATAATTTATAACCTATAACTCTCTATACCAAAACTCATAATTTCTAATCACATGAATATAAAAACATATGTCTATAAAAACCATATTACTTAATCTAAGCCTCAGTGTTTTAGGGGCCTATCCCTCAAAAATGGTTTGATCGAGACCCTGTCATTTAATCCTTTGCCTTTATCTGACTGCATCCTAACTATCCATTTAACTTCCTCTATTTCTGTATAGTTCTTTACATTACCTAGCCTGTTACTTCTATTCACTAATTCTATTGCCATAAATCTAAATTTATGGTTCAAATCATTTTCCAATATATGCCTAGCCAATGCATTAGTTTGATCCTCATGGTTAATGGCATAGATATGCTCCCTCACTCTCTCCCTTAGAGTTTGATTTGTCTTTCCTACATAGAAGCTAGTACACTTTATACAAGAAGCCAGATATATAAGATCTCTAGACTTGCAGTCAGCATAATGTCTAAAGGTATAAACCCTACCGGTATCTGGGTGCTTGAAATGGTCACAGCCCATCATATGAAAGCATTGATTGCAGTTTCTGCATGGAAAAGTTCCCTGTCTGCTAGATTCCACCCTACTCACCCTGTTCTCTTCATAGCATAACAGTCTGTTTAGGAATTTATTATTACAATAGTTATGTCTTGGTTTGGGGCCAACTATACTTAGAATTTCATCATTAGTTGTTAAAATAGACCAGTTTCTATTGATCACACTGCATATGTGTCTATTGTTAGAATATGGTATAGTCGACCTAATTTGTCCACTAGCTGAACAATTTTGTGTGTTTACTCAAAAAGGTTTAGTTACATTCATCTCTTCTCCTAAAATGGGGTCTTCCTTTCCCTTTTCTATCTGTTGACATTGGGTCATTTAGAACTTCACTTTCCTTCCTAGAATAGCCTCTCATAGCAAATTCCTCTCTCAGGCTATTCAACATCTGTTCACAACTGATATCACTTTTTAAATTAGATATACTCCAACCTTGATTAATAACATTCTGATATAGTGCATGCTTTATGATGAAATAAACTGTTCTTTCTACAACTTTTTCTGTACAGTGAAGTTGTAAAGTTATCCTCTCCTCTCTCTGAGCACATCTAAAAACTTGATTCCTGATTTAGACCATTTCCTTTCGAACATCAAAAAAATTAGTTGTCTTAACATATTCAATAAATGAACATAGATCATCTTCAGTGCCCTCCCATATGAGAAAAAACATCTACAAACCTTTTATAGTGTTTGATATTTTTACTATAGTCTGTATCAATAATATGCGTCTTCTCCCATTGAACCATGACCAGGTTGGCGTAAGAGTTTGCACAAGGTGTTCCCATCGCCACACCTTTGGTCTGCAAATAATATCTATCACCATACAGAAAAAACATTGTTCTCCAGAATCAATTCAAGTAATGTCATACACTTCATTATATCCCTGACATTTCTTACACATAGCAATTGTCTTCTATACTCCAAACCGTCATTAGGTATCATTGTGAACAACGACATTACATCCAGAGTAATAAGCCATGTGTTTGAAGAAACATCATTGCTATTCACAAAATCAGATAGTGTCAGTAAAAATTCCTGTGTATCCCTAATTATAGTATGTGTAGTCCTAACTATCTCTCCAAGTTTCTTCTCAACATATATAGAAAGTGCTTCTGTCAACCACCCCCTTCCTGAGACTATAGGTCTCATCTTGGGTTTATGGAGGTCCTTATGGATCTTCAGAAGACCCCTAAAAGTAGGAATAGTAGGTAATTCAACCAAAAAATATCTGTATAAACTAGGATCAATGATGTCACACATCAACAGATCATACAAATTACTGTGCACATTAATACTCTTGTTCAGTTGTGTGCAATTAATCATTTTATAAGTTTCTTTACCATCCAACATTGCTTGCATAGTCATATTATAGTACTGTCTATCTAAAATAACTGTGATCCCTCCTTTATCTGCAGATCTAATAACTATTTCAGTATTGTTACTTAATCCAATGAGGGCTTTACGTTCAGACTAGGTAATGTAAAGAACTATACAGAAAGAGGAAGTTAAATGGATAATTAGGATGCAGTCAGATAAAGGCAAAGAATTAAATAAGGTCTCGATCAAACCATTTTTGAGGGATAGGCCCCTAAAACACTGAGGCTTAAATTAAGTAAGATGTTTTTTATAGACATATGTTTTTATATTCATGTGATTATAAATTGAGTTTTTGGTATAGAGTTATAGGTTATAAATTGTGTATATATGAAGTACTGCATTATATATATATATGTGTGTGTGTATATATGTGTGTGTATATATATATATATATATATATATATATATATATATATATATATATAATTTTGTGTGCTATATTTTGAGTTTTAATTGTATCTGATGAATGACTACATCTTTTAAATATGTATATGCTGCCATCTCGTGGCTGTTTTTAATAAGATATTAAAATGTAGTGATTTGGCACCTTTTTACTATTTAAATGCACAAAGAGTAACGGTGTATGTCTGAAGAAGGGTTGGTTATAACCCTAAAGCCCTCACTATTTTACCTGTCTTAATAAAAAGGATTTGTACTTAGTAGAGTCGTGGTGGTACTTGATATGCTTTTGTAAAGAAGGTTGCTGCCAGTATTTACATCGAAGGTACCTTTACCCTAAGGCTGCTGTTTGATTTCATTGATTTAGACTTTGGCATGATTGCCAACTGCAGACATTTTCTGACTGTACACGTTCGTCATGTGTATGCCTTGTAGGTTTGACCATACTGATAGATGTGACAGAATTGTCAGGACATTGCAGATTGCCATGTGTGTCAACTGTGCAGTCTTCATAATTGTCGATAGTGTACCTCATTGTTGCTGATGAGATTGCTGTGTAAAGAGCTTTTCTTTACTTTTCCCACAAACCGCTGTAGTTACTTGTAATGTCCTCTTGTCCTACTATGGGGGGGGGGGGTTTCAACAGGTTTGTAATAGTGCCAATAGTGTGTAGAGCTGTACATATATTGCAACATAGTACTGCAGATCATAATATTGTAGGTATTAATGTACTGCTTTTTCCTTTATCACAGGTGACCGGTTGGTTTGGTCTCTGTCCCCTATACAACCTGATGTCAGTGTCTCTTCAGACTCCGATGATGTGGTGGCCACAGTGAGGCACTGGTGGGAGTTTCAGGGTTTGTCTCGGAGGTTGACATCACTCTTCTGCCCTCATTGTGACTGCACACAGTCAGTATGCCTACACATACCCAGCCCCTGGAGACTACAGATATTGGACAGTCAGAGGGTGGGGACATTGAACAGGAAAGCATGGCAACTATGGTTCCAGTGAGTGTTGACACTGGCCATAGCCAGAGAGCTAGCAAGGTTTCACACAGGCTGATTAATAGGGGTGATCATAGGGGGCTTGCTGTCCTTTCACCACCTGTTGCAGGTGTCACATCACGATTCACTCACCATATGATGTTCTTCGTGTTTCACTGTTGCAGTCATAACTGTGGGGTGCTCCTGCCGGCAGGCAGCCCGAGGTCGGCCAGAATCCCAAAGTCTGGGTCTGGCGTCGGCTGTATAAGCTAGTATCCTGACGTCAGTACGCCTTGGTACATAGCCCCCAGCCGACGCCATCTTCCCCAGTCTTTCTTGCCGTGCGGTGGAAAGCAGCTCGCAAAACTTTGGTTGGCGATTTTCGAACAGCGTATTTGGTTGTTGTCGGTCCGAAGTTCTTACTTCTCTTCTCAAAGCTAAGTACCCCATTGGGGAATCTTTTTCTTGTTCCTCCGATGTCAGAAAAAGTTAATAATTGTATAGCGTGTGGGAAACAAATACCTCATAAAGATTTCCACTCTTACTGTCTACCTTGCTTAGGCCCTGACCACGACGTTTCTTGTTGTCGGTTCTGTGCCAAGTTCAACTCTCGTACTATCAAGCGCAGGTACGATTGGGCTTTACATTATTTTGGCAGACGCTTCAATTATAGAATGTCGTCGGACACTACCGGAGTTCAAAAGAAGCGCAAAGATAAAGACAGGCCTCCGAGGTCCAAACAGGACTCGTTGCAGCTGGAGCCAGCGTCCGGTTCGGATGTCGTCAGTGAGGCGCTTTTGCAGCCCCTGTCGTCCGCCACTTCTGAACCGATGGCCGATACGGACTCCCATGGGGAGCCATCAAGGCCCACAATTTTAACTGCTGCAGGACCTTCGGACGTCGCTCCTTCAGATGGGTCCGGAACCGCTGTGCAGGTACCGGCTTCTGAGGGGGTTTTCAGGCCTACTCACATCACTATTTCAAAGGCAAAGGCAAAGACAAAGACTCCTGCTAAGTCTAAAGTTCCAGCTCAAGCTGCTTCTGAATCCACTCCCAAGACACAAAAACAATTTTTGAGGATGGCTGAAGATTTGCTTACAATGATTAGGGGTTCTCACCCCCCTCCTGAGAAAAGGCCTCGACAGGATGTCACTCTGGATTCCTCTGACCAGGCTTCTGTATCTTCTGTTTCTTCCTCTGATCAGGACTATTCCTTTCCCCCTTATGAGGATTCGGATGCTGAGGATTCTTTGCCCTCGGCCTCTCCGCCTGAGGATTTTTCTTTTGGGGAAACCTTGCATGAGATGAGGGAACATTTTCATTGGGAAGGACAGGAATATTCTGCTTCCAAAAAGAGGCTTAGAGAATTTCTTCTTCTTCCTCAGCATAGGCCTTTAGCTATCCCTCCTGTCTTGGACATTGTAGATGATGCTTTTACTGAGGCTAATTTGAATCCTGATTCCATGCCTCCTGCTCCTTCTAAGCCTGATAGATTTTATAGGGTTCCTGACTCTCATTTATTTTTATTTAAAACCCTTCTGCGGATCCTGAAACTATTTCTCAGGGCTCTAAGGCTGCTAAGGTTGCTACTTCTAAAAATCCTATTCCCTCTGAGAAGGATTCTCGTGCTTTAGACAGGTGGGGAAAAAGGTATATACTTCTGCTACCCTGTCTGTAAGGGCTTTAAATTGCCAGTTTCATATGTTTAAATATCAGCAATTTCTTTTGTCTGTTTTAAAGCAAAAGCTTGCTTCCCTTCCTGCTTGTGCAGAGGATAAGGAACTTCAGGATGTTTTGCATGCTATTGAACAGGTTAACAAGCATAGCTTACATTGTGGTTTTGATGCTTTGGATGCTTCTTGCAGGGCTGCTGCCTCTGGTACTGTGATTAGGAGACATGCCTGGCTTCGTGAACAAAGTTTACCTGAACAGGTTAAGGCTAAGTTATTAGATGCCCTGTTCAACAAGATGTTCTTTTGGTTCTAAGGCTGAGGAAGTTATTAAAAGATGGAAGAAAAGGCAAAGTCCATGCAGACTGTAAAAGATTTCTTGCAAGTTCAGCCTCCTAGATTTTCCAGGAATTGACCCTCTAAAAATTGGTCCTTTCCCACGTCTGACAGGCCTCAAAGGGGAAGATATAGACGCTCCAGAGGTCGTGGTCAAGGCCAGACCTCTTACAGATCTAGACAATGGACTGCTTCTTCACCTAGAAAGGGAGAAGACAGATCCCAATCTCAAAGAAAGCAAACTCAATGACTCTCTCGGTTGGGCTTCAGGACCCCTTCACCTGGACGCCCCTCTCGGAGGAAAACTGTCTCTTTTTTACAGAAATTGGACTCATATTACCCAGGACAGATGGGTATTGGACGTGATTTTAAAGGTTTACAAGTTCCACTTTCACACTTTGCCAAGGACTCACGGTTGGCCAGATCTGCCAAAACTTCAATGGTCAGAGGCCTTAACTCAAGTGGATGCTCTTCTGGCCATGAGAGCCATAGAGCCTGTTCCACTCTCGGAAATGGGAAAAGGGTTTTATTCAAGGCTGTTTCTGGTTCCCAGAAAACAAAACTCATGGAGACCTATTCTGGACCTTTCTGTGTTAAACACCTTTTTGGAAATTCTAAAGTTCAAGATGCTTACTCTGCAACAGCTAATTCCAATGCTCTCTCAGGACGCCTGGATGGTGACATTGGACTTAAAGGAAGCCTATTTGCATATCCCTATCAGACAAGAACGCAGGAAATTCCTCAGGTTCAAGGCAGGTTCGAGGCACTTTCAATTCTCTGTTCTGCCCTTTGGTTTATCTACTGCGCCCAGAGTCTTCACCAAGTGCCTGGCACCAGTAGGGGCTTACTGCAGACTTCAGGGGATCCAGATTTACCCCTATTTGGACGACTGCCTTATTCAGGCAGACAGCAAAGATCTTCTGCTTCAACATCTGGACTTTGTTCAACGTCTTCTCCTACTACTGGGATTCTCAGTGAACATAAAAAAGTCACATTTGATCCCTTCTCAACAAATGGTATTCTTGGGAGCCCTCTTAAATACAACCTTACAAAGGGCCTACCTCACTCCAGAAAAACAAACTCAGCTGGCTTCTACTTTCAACACCTTGGCAACTCTATCTCAGCTCACTGCAAGGAAATTCCTGCAGGCTCTGGGCTACATGGCTTCATGCATTCTGTTGATTCCAAATGCAAGGCTTCACATGAGAAAGCTTCAATGGTATCTGAAAAGTGTATGGTCACAGCATTACCACGATCGGGATATTCTGATTCCTCTGATCCCCTGCCTCCAGAAGGAGTTCCTCTGGTGGTCCAGGGCATGCACTTTAAACGAAGGAAAACCTTTTCGTCTCCCTCAACCTACTCAAATCCTAACCACGGACGCCTCAGATTATGCTTGGGGAGCACACTTTCTAGACAATTGCCAGCAGGGAACCTGGACAAAGGACCATCTTCACTGGCACATCAATCTGAAGGAAATGTTGGCAGTTCAAAATGCCCTTTTAGCCTTCAAAAACCTTTTACAACCAGGGCCTCTGCTAATTCGCACAGACAACACCACGGTCATGTGGTACATCAACAAGCAGGGGGGTTCTCATTCATACCCTCTTTGCAGACTAGCTATGGGTTTATGGGACACAGCTCTAAAGTTGAATCTGCATCTCCAGGCTCAATTCATTCCAGGGAAACAGAATCTCTTAGCAGACAGCCTGAGCAGAAACATTTCAGATCCTCACGAATGGATGCTAGACACCAACTTGTTCAACAGGATTACTGCAGTTTGGGGATGTCCCCAGATAGATCTGTTTGCATCCCATCTCAATCATCAGCTGCCTCGCTTTTGCACCAGGTCCTTCCACAAAACAGCATGGAGAGTGGATGCCCTGTCCTTCAGCTGGAGAAGCCTTTCAGCATATGCCTTCCCTCCTCTTCCTCTACTGCCTCGGGTACTACTGAAGATAAAACAGGACAAGCCCAAGTTCCTCATCTTGATTGCTCCAAATTGGCCTCGACAGTTTTGGTATCCAACCTTAAAGCTCCTGTTCTCGGGGCCTCCTTGGATTCTCCCACTTAACCCTTCGCTTCTGTCCCAGCATCAGGGTCAGTTACTACATTCCAATTTCAAGACCCTTTGCCTGGCAGCTTGGCTCTTCAAAGGAATTTGATTTCCTCTAGTCTTCCCAAACAAGTTTTGGATGTTCTTTTGGAAGCTAGACGGCCTAGCACTAGGAAATCCTATGCCTCTAAATGGAAGAGGTTTTCTATTTGGATGCAGGACCGAGGCTCTGATCCTCAGGTTCCTGATCTCTCCTCTATTTTGCTTTACCTTTGAACTTTTATCTAAAGGACTTTCCTTTTCTTCCATTAAGATTCATGCTTCTGCTATCTCTGCATTTCAGTTCTGATCCTCCTGTTTTTCACATCCTTTGGTGAAGCAGTTCTTGAGAGGGGCTAAAATTTGCGGCCTCCAAGGACCCCTCCTGTCCCTGCCTGGGATCTTAATTATGTTTTAGAAAAACTTACTTTGCCTCCTTTTGAGCCTGCTGCATCTTCAGATATTAAGTTTCTATCCTGGAAGACTGTTCTTTTGTTAGCATTGACCTCTGCCAGAAGGGTCTCAGAGTTGCAAGCTCGCATGGCTGTGGAACCATACCTTATTTTCCATCAGGACAGAGTATCCTTGAGGACCAATCCTACTTTCATGCCTAAGGTGATTTCGAAAGTGGCTTTAAATCAGACAATTCACCTTCCTACTTTCTTTCCAAATCCTCAAAATAAAGGGGAAAGGATTTTGCATTCATTGGATGTGCACAGACAGTTACAATTTTACTTGGACAAGACTAAAGATTTCAGAAAGTCTAACCAATTGTTTGTTTCCTTTGCCTCCAGTTCTCTTGGAAAACCTATTTCTAAACAAACTATTTCCAAATGGATTGCTTATGGAATCAGATTTTGTTACACTCATCATGGGAAACAGTTTCCAGGGACCATTAGAAGTCATTCTACTAGAGCAGCTGCTACTTCTACAGCTTTCCTCAGAGGAGTCCCTACCAAGGATATCTTGAAGCTGCCACTTGGAGTTCTGTGCATACTTTTTCCAAGCACTACAATCTCCCTTTGTTTTCTAAGTCTAGGGCAGACTTTGCCTCTGCTGTCTTGCAGGGTATTCTTGCCTCCCCTTCTTCTATCTAAAGCCTCCTCCCTCTACACTGCTTTGGGATTCCACCCTACAGTTATGACTGCAACAGTGAAACACGAAGAACATAGTACAGTTGTGTACACCTACCATAAATGTAGATGTTCGAGTGTCTTCACTGTTGCAGTCGGGGTTTCCCTCCCTCCTATCCCCTCTTTTTCTCTTATTTGTGGTGTATTTGTGTTTCCTTGTTGGATTCATTTTTGATTTGTTGGGGACTTCTGACATCTAGGGCAAGAAAGGCTGGAGAAGATGGCGTCGGCTGGGGGCTATGTACCAAGGCGTACTGACGTCAGGATACTAGCTTATACAGACGACGCCGGACCCAGACTTTGGGATTCTGGCCGACCTCAGGCTGCCTGCCGGCAGGAGCACCCCACAGTTATGACTGCAACAGTGAAGACACTCGAACATCTACATTTATGGTAGGTGTACACAACTGTACTTTTCGGGCCATCATGGAGGCACAGGCATGTTTTGAAAAGAACTCCAGACATATGCTCATGGTTATGGATTTAGCACAGTCTGACATCTGTGACTCCCTCCACAGCATTGGTGACACCCTGGATCGGTTCACTGATGCAGTGGAAAGAAGGTGGGCTGACAGTGTCTGTCTTGGAATGCACTGTGTCTGTGCTGGAACATGTAGTTGGAGATGAGTGTCGGTCTCATGGATGTAGGTCAGCAACCCCATCTGCTAAGAGTCCATGTGGCCATGTATAATTACGCTCCCATAGTGGCAGTACATCCAGCACTACAGAGGGGAGTGTCCTGGCCACACCAAGATGTGGCAGGCTATGAGCTCATGATCCTGGATATTCCCATGGAGGACACTGTCCCAGCAGACAGCAGTCACTGTCAGGTACTTGCACCACTTCTGACCTTGGGCATGGAGGTGCCAGTGCAACTTCTGGCAGGGCCAGTTCCCATGTTTGGGGCCAGAGATGGTCAACTGTGAGCTCTACCATGCACAGTTCAAAGCTGTCCAACATACACACATGCAGGGCTAACACTGAGCTTGACTGTGTACACGCACACACCACTGTCAAATGCACATCACCTACAGACACACATGGCACATTTGCTTGGCCATCTTGCCTGCTTCCCTTCCTGACTTACACACATGCTGCCAACCTTTTGTCAGCCTAGGCTTCCTGCACTCCCACCACACACCACCCTGTGCAAGTGATAATACTTGTGCCACATCCTTGTCATCCTCCTCCTCAATGCAGGGAAATGAATCTATGTGTCTGATGCACAGGGTGCCTATATAAATTAACATGTACTTGTGCAATGCATTGTTTTGCCATGACACTTGTAGTGGTTACTGACAGATACTGTATGTTGAAATTTGTAATGAGTAAGCCACATAATTTTGTGTAGCTTATGTTGTATGATATTGTAATGGCTGCATACTTACACAATGAAAGGTGTGTAATGGACATGTTTCTATTTCAGGATGCTGTTGGGGACACCTATGGATACACAGTGGCAATAAAGCCATAGACAACGCAGCACAGGATAGAATGTCAGCACAGAAGAAATATGTTCTCAGCAAGATACAGCACTATAGGTGCATGGCTCCATAGGTCCATGTGTGTATAACAGGCTAACAAGGACAGTGGCCTCATTCAGTGTACTCGTGTATCTCTAATCTGTGAAAAGGTCTGATACCCTTAAGTGTCACCAGGGTTTGGGGAGCTAACAACATCTACAAGCTGTGGTGATGGAGACATTTGTCTGACATTAGCTATGATTGTTCTGCATACCATTGTGTAACCTGAATATGATGCGTGTCACAGCAGATGTGTGCTTCACATGCATGGGGGGGGGGGCTGTTTGCATATAGGGTGTACTGTCTGTGTAACATGCCTGTCTCTCCAACATATACTATATGTATCGCATCTTATCTTGGTGTTTTCATCACATCCCCTTTGAAACTATCATTCTTGGGGATGTAAATATAGACTGGAACTCAGTTAATTCTACGACCTTCTCATAGTCTCAATCTACATGGTTTTACTCAACTTGTCTCCTCTCCCACCCGCCTTGGCAAAAACCACAACAATTCTGTCCTTGACTGGATTCTCATAAATTCTCTAAATTGGTACAACCAGCCAGTACACTAACTGATTCCATCAGTGACCACCTGCCTATCCATATTACTAGATAATCACCCAACCTCACTAATACTCCCCTCATAAAATACATCCGTAACCTAAGAAAATTCAATACCACCTCCAACGAAATCCTCTCCAACATTAACTGGTCCTGCCTGTCTATACTCTCTACCTTTAAACGACACAGTCAGCTACTTCAACCAGACATTCCTAAACATACTCAACTCATCAGGAAAACAAAAGATAAAGCTAAACATGCTCCCTGGCTATCCAAAGAAACCTTCCACCTTATGCATAAAAGAGATGCCACTTGGAAACAATATCAGAAAAGCAAATCTCCTGCCCTCCTACAATCCTACAGGGAACTTAGAAACCTTACAAAAAAAGTTAACCAGGACAAAAGAAACGTTCACTTCTCTGACCAATTTCTGCACACGTCTAACCCCCAGAAGTTCTGGACAACCATAAAAACTCTTTTCAAACCTGGCTCATCCACAACTCCCAACCCTTTTCCCAATCCTTCACCCTCGGATACAGTCATCCATTTAAATCACTACTTCATTGATACCATTTCTAAACTAGTACCTAACACCACCAACAACCCTAACCCTACCTCTAATTCCACTTCCAGTTCTACTACTTCCACTACCAAGCCCACACCTTTTTCACATCCCCAATCTGACTCCACTAACCTTTCAGACCCCTTCATGCTCAAACCTGTCTCTATTAGTTATATTAAAACTCTCCTCAGTAAACTCAAACCTTGTTCTCCCTCCCCTGATAACCTACCTCCCCAATTCCTTAAACTTGCTGCTAACTCTATTGCACTTTCTATCACCATTCTAATCAACTGCTCAATCCAAGAATCCACTGTCCCTTATGTTTGGAAGCAATACTATCCAACTACATAAAGGAGGTAACTGCACAGAACCATTTAACTTCCGTCCCATTGCTATTCTTTCTCCCCCCTCCAAAATTCTCAGTGTATCTATTCTCAACTACTTTCTCACCTTACTCAAAACAATCTTTTAACCACCACCCAGCATGGGTTCAGACCCAAACACAGTACTAACACTGCACTCTTATCATTCTCACACACAGTAGCTGAGGCCAGAGACAATAACAAACTTGTGTCCTGCCTTTTCTTAGATCTCTCAAAGGCTTTTGATGCCGTCTCTTACAACCTTCTACTTCATAAACTTTCTCAGCTGAACATTTCCATCCCCACTCTTAATTGGTTCTCAAGTTTACCTGTCCAATCACCTACAAGCAGTTGGTCTCAAGTTACCTGTCCAATTGCCTACAAGAAGTTAAATGGCTAAATTCCTTCTCTCCCTTTCTGGCAGTTCAGACCGGTGATCCTCAAGGCTCAATTCTCAGTCCCCTCCTTTTCAGTCTCTTCAGCAATGACTGCCTGTAACCTCTCCTCTATCATTCAGTATGCAGATGATTCAACTCTGATCTCCATTTTGACTCTATCAACAACCTCCACCATTCCACCCAAACTTCATTTCATTCTGTTGAGAAGTGGCTCACCAACAGTCAACTCATCCTGAACCCCTCTAAAACTAAGCTCTTATTATTCCTGCCTAAAACTCTAGCCCTCCACAAATCCAGCTTTCTCTTATCCTCTCTAAATGGCACCATCATAAGACCAGACTCCCACACTAAACTCCTGGGTATCATCATAGATGACCAGCTCAAACTAGACCTCCACATACTTCATTCTATAAAGAAAACACACGAAAAAACTGGGCCTGCTTTGCAAAAATAGCAAATTCCTGACCCCCAACAAAACTGATGCTAGCCTAATCCTATCTCCTGCCTGCCCTTCTCTATGACTCCCCTCTAGTTGCTTATCTATAAAATAACCTGCTGGCAAAGCTTGACCAAACCTACAACAAAATTGCTAGATTTGTCACCAGCAGTTCCTATAAATCCCGTCACTGCACAGCACTCACAAAACTACAATGGCTTGAATTCCCACACCTTCTGGCCAAATGTCAGCTAATCCAAGCTTTTACAATTCTTAATTGTAGCTCTGACTGTCCATCTCTGTCCAACCTGATGATCTTTACACCCCTCCCCATTCCCTCCGCAGCTCCGATAAACACTTACAAGTCTACAGACCCAATAAGGACATAGTTAAAATACTCTAAACACTCCATTTCCCTTATCTGGAACAATCTTCCACTCCAAATCAGAAACCATACCTCCCTTTCTAACTTCAAACATGATCTGATACTGTATCTCCATAACAACCCTATATGTACCTGCAACCATCCTACTTAACCCCTCCCTCTACCCACTTTACCACTACATCTGATCTATAAGACCTTTTCTATTTCTATAACTTACTATATCTATATGCTCTCTTCTACACCCTCCCTCTAGATCACTACATCCCTCCTCTACTACTTTCTTCTTCTGCACCATCTCTTCCTCTGCCCCTTGTACATACACGTTTCTCTCTTATTTATTTATTTTTTAACTCCTGCACTAGTTTCTTCCTCATATCAGAGGCCCCCTGCACATACACAATTTCTCCTTCTAGCCACTAATCTAATAATGCCATATTATTTTCAAATGATTACCTATAACCTTAATTATCTTACTGCATACCTCTTGGATTTATTATCGTTGTTTTTCCTTTTACAACCTTATTATATTTTTGTATATAGCTATGTTTAATTCCATGGAGTACATTATTTTTTTTCTTATCCATTGTATTCATGACTTTGTTTTGCTCTGTATTATTGTAAACTCGTCTCTATTTGTATGTCTGTTTGGGGCTTTCCCCTCGGGTCTCCACTGAAAAAGGGTAAATTCTTACCCAGCTGGACCAACCCAGTTAACAAATGCAAAATAAATAAACAGTGAGGGTGTAGGTGTGTAGAGCAGGTAAGACATGTGCTAGTCCTATCAGGGATATGCGGGAGGTACACACTGGGATCTGACACCTCCCTGTATGGCAGCCATACACATCCCCTCCAAAGCATTTAGGAGACAGACTACACAAGTACGGTCTTGACACGGGCTCCATAGAACATATCTGCAATGCGTATTGGTGTGCCAAAGAAACTGTGTGGCTGTTACAGTTGTAAGATATGCCTGCGTAGTGACATAGTAAGTGTACCATTGCACTCAATGATAGGTGTGATGAGTGCCACATTCAGTACAGCAATGACAGTCTGGGATTTACTTCACATACCTTTCTGTTTAGGTTGTACAACACTGAATGCATCCCCACATCTTACTGACCAGTGAAAGTCAAAGGCTACATTGTTCTGTGTCCATAAGTAATGACTCAACTCTGTGTGGTGGTTGGACACTACTATATTTTCCAGGGATGGATGACTTTCCAAAGGATAGTATTGTGCAGTAGTTGGCATTTAGTATTTTTTTTGTGGTTCAGGCAACAACTAAATGTCTCAGGCCATCCTGGATAACTGTTGGTTCTGTGTTGGATTCAGTGACAACTCCTGATAGGCAGTCTCCTGCCTATGTAGTCAGTCAGAGGTCACTGACAGTGGCTGTGACTGCAGAGAGAATGGCTACAATGGGTATGCCATTAATGATGTCTGGGGAAATCCACTGGTGACTGGTGTCATTGCGGTGTAGTTCTCCCAATGCTATTTTCCCAGATTGTGACCGTCAGACACTTAACTATCCATCAGCTGACATAACACTCTGTAGATAACCTACACAGTTTCCAGCAAGGTTTACTGTCCTAATATTGGGGTCCACCAGTTAGTCAGTAGGTATGATTTGGCCTTGAGGATAATATTTGGTCCAGTGTCAGCAGATGTATGAGTGTTACTGCTCATATCCATGTTAACTCCTTTCATGGCATTTCATGTCACATGACTCAGATCTGTGGACACTGCTTGGCACTACATACTAGGTGTCCTTTGTGCAACTAAGTATTGCAGGTGCTTCCAGAATGTTCCAAGAAGAGTCATCCAAGGTGTCTGTACACAGTGCAGACAAAGACATTAGGGAACTGTAATATGTATACTCTGTGAAGGTAAGATGGGGGTTTTAAACAGGCATTCTGCAGTTGGACACTACCCAAGTGGGTGTGTACTGGAAGGACACAATTACCTTGTGAAGACTGTATTAAGCATGGGAGTCCATGGGATTGCTGGTGCCTGGCAACTACTAATGCTGGTCTCACCAACACCGCTCTCACATAGGATACTATGCTCCGATATGTTTTCTGTCATCACATGCAAAGCATTGCTACAAAGCCCATGATGACAAGTAGGACACATCCTGTTAGTTTATCCACATAGCTGTCCAACATCATGAAAGGCTCTGTAGGCTTTCATATACCCTTTTCCAGGTAGATGCCTTGATTAGCCACCTCAGCACTCAGTTGGATTTTGCGTGTCTTATGCCTTCTTTTCCAGGGTTGATGGTATGTCACTAGGGAAGAGGGGGATTAGTAGCTCTGCTGTAGCACCACAATACAACGTCCGGTGACATAGATGTCAGCTCTTGCTTTAACAATAAGCAGACTGGCAGTGAGCCATTGTAGGTCACAATTTCACAGCTGGTCATGCATCCTGCCCTTCAACACATTAGTGGTGGATACATGCATGACATGGCTGTGAGGACTACTGCAGCAGACTGGCAACCTTTGGCCAATGTGTATCCACCTGCCACATGTCATAGGCATGTCGTACTGTACAGTTATGTACCTGAAACACGTGTTCCCACATCATGTCACACAACAACTAGTGTGCTGTCTAGTTGCTTGACAGGCATCGTATGCTTGTGAGGTAAAATGTAATGTCAGCAAAGTTGAACAAGTCCTCTGTGCATGCATGGGCGTCCACATCTTCACTGCAAGGTGTGCCTACAAACACTGTATATCAGGCTGTCAACCCCAGGGGTGTAGCAGCATGACCCTAACTTTGCAGGACCTGCTGCTGAGATGTCAGGAGTTTCCCCACCCCTCTACTCCTATGACACACAAATACGACATGTGACAGATGTGACTGCATTTCAAACCTTGTTGCCATGGTGTCTCCAACAGCAGTCATTATATATGGCAATGAGCATTATGCCAACATGCACAGCTCACATCATCCTGCACCACCTACACCCACATCACATGCACCTGTAAGTGTGCAGCTCCTTACCAGACACATTGCCAGACACCTCAGAAAATCCTGCCTCTGGAGTACACAGTACACATAATACTGTATGCACCACTCTCTCACTGGTCAAACATCTGAGGCAAAACACAAAATCACACCTCTTAGTCAGAGGTGAATACTTCAGGAGACACATTGATGTCTGTGCCAAGTGACTGCATATGAGAAAGATCACAGATAGCTGTCTGTGGGCTGACACAATAGGCCTTATTACACATTGCACAAATCAAGGAGTATCAGTTAACATAATGTTGACATCATAGTTCTACAGGTGTGTATGACTAGGGATGTACGTCACTGGCCTGTGTGCAGACACATGAATGTGCTTAGCCAGTCTGTGTCTCTCACAAGTATACACATAGCTTTCAGCTGCAGTTAACCCTCACCTAGGATGATGGCTCCATAAATAAGGAAATTGATGGAAGTCAAATATTGCCTTCATGTGTGGTGTCATTGTCAGGGGATCTACTACATGTCTCCCTGGTATGCCTTGCTCAATAGACATCAATGCTTCACCAGTGATGGTGTTCATCTCTCAGCCCTGAGATTTGGAGTACCAGCCATGGCTACTGACACCTGCACAATGCATCCTAGATGAACTCTTCAGGGAGACATTGGCAATGAGAGCACCATCTTTATACAACATCATAGTTATGCTGCTACATGGTGGGTATGGCAACATTGAACCACACTCTGTGAAATGTGTCCCCACCCTGGATTATGCAGACATGTATACTGTCAAGGACATCTGGTTTAAGGCTGTGGACAGCACCACAGCCACACCAGACTACACATCCATCCACATCTTCACATCTCAAAATGATAGCGTTCAAGGTAATGCTGGTGGTGTATACATACTCATTAAGGATAGATATACATTCAGATTTTGTGAAACACTGACTTCCTGGAGACAATGCAGGTGCCATTCAGTACTGGAAGGGAACATAAGCAAAAGCCAGCTACAGGAGCAGATCCATGAATCCAGACACCCATTGTGCATATTTGTATGTACGTGCGTCTGTCAAGATATATCATTACAACATGGTGTGGGGTGGCATTGTGACCACCAGCTGCATTGCTTAGTCATGCTACAGCTCACTTGCCCAAATGTTAGTTTACATCCTTAACTACAATGCCCTGGAAGAGTGCCATGACACCCCCCCAAGGTGAGCCAACATATTACATCATGTAAATAAAATATCCAAAGTTCAACCAGCAAGATGAAGGGTTTTACCAGCAGAGTATAAATAAAGCATAAATATCAGAAGATATGCTGGTATAAAAGGCCAAGTAAAGAGTACTTCTCACTTGTTCTCACAGATAGTCATGCACAAAATCCACCACACACAAGCAGATAAAGTGGACATGAACAAAGCTTTAATTGCAAGTAAGCGCTTTCACCCATAGGCTTCTTCAGACTTTCATTCCAAACTGTAACAAAGCAGTTTAAATACACAGTTGTGCAATGTTATTGGTTAATTAGAAACAAATTAAAAACGGCATCAAGCGCTGCATTAGATTACATAAAATACATAAAACACATGATTAGAACCATTAGAATCAGTTATTCAAAAAAAATAAATAATATAAAATTAATATAATTAATATGCAGTTAAAAAGTATGTATATGTATAAATATTTATAAGATGTCATAAGAACACATACTGATAATCATGATTATCACTGATAAAAAGGTCTTATTTGTACTTTATCATTCAGGCCTGGAAATTGGTCGGCCCTACATCTAATAATCCACCTCATTTCATTCTCTAATGTGTAATTGATCACATCACCCCCTCTTATGTTACTATGAATTTCTTGAATAACATTAATGACGTAGAAGACTTCGAGTACCCAAGCATTAATATCAGGTTTGAGACATGGATGTTGGACTTGATCTATCTATTTGTTTTTATTCCATTTATTTCCTATCCATGTGCCCTCATTTACATAGTCCCTACCTTTTTTTATATATATTTTTATGCACAGCGTTTTGTACTTATGGACAGTTCAGGTATTAGCATGGGTACAGTTCTATTATGCTTACTTAGCATTTTATTCATTGGGTCATGTTTTCACTCTTATACAAGAACATATGTATTTATGATTATCAGTATGTGTTCTTATGACATCTTATAAATATTTATACATATACATACTTTTTAACTGCATATTAATTATATTAATTTTATATTATTTTTTTTTTTGAATAACTGATTCTAATGGTTCTAATCATGTGTTTTATGTATTTTATGTAATCTAATGCAGCGCTTGATGCCGTTTTTAATTTGTTTCTAATTAACCAATAACATTGCACAACTGTGTATTTAAACTGCTTTGTTACAGTTTGGAATGAAAGTCTGAAGAAGCCTACGGGTGAAAGCGCTTACTTGCAATTAAAGCTTTGTTCGTGTCCACTTTATCTGCTTGTGTGCGGTGGATTTTGTGCACGACTATCTGTGAGAACAAGTGAGAAGTACTCTTTACTTGGCCTTTTATACCAGCATATCTTCTGATATTTATATTACATCATGTGTTTACCAATATAGGTGGCCACTGCAGCCCCCCAATGTGAGGTCCTAACTGGTGGGATCTGACCACAGATCAGTGTCATTAAAACTACCAGCACTAACCCCCCCTCCCTGCAGACAATACAGACATATATTATAACAAAGCCATTTATTATCTCCTGTGGTATGGTTTACATACCTTGACTTCACCTTCCCCCTCTGATGAGACAGGCAAGTATGCAGAGCTCTACATCCATGCATTATGGCAGCAGCATTACAACTGCATGAACTTGGCTGCACCTGACCGGAGGAACACAGGCTCCTTATGGCACAGAAAACCTGCCTGGTGGACAACTGCCATTATCAGGCTGTATAAAGAGGTGGACATTGCTGTGTGACAGTTGGGGTGAGGGGTGCCCCCCCTTAAAATGGAAGCACAACCCTCTCAGCTAAAACAACCACATAATGTTGTAATGTTGTGTAGACACAGTAAGTGACAGAATTAGCCACCCGCACCTAGCAGAACAATGCACAGTGTAGTTACATGTGTAACCTCAAAGGATAGACCCAGATTGTTGTTGAACTCATACATAATGGCGCGTAGAATGGGTCTGTACTCATAGCTAATCTGTAGTCCCACATGTTCTGCGTCAACTTCAGTCCCATGTCCCCACCACATGACACATGACTAACTTCCATATCTACAGAGCTGGTCATAAATGGCCTCTCTACAGAGGATACATGTCATCTGTTGGACATGCTAACATCCCAGGCTGCATCCTACATGGGATCTGTCATGGATTACTAATTCCATTGGGAACACCTTGCAATCTTACTGAAACCATTTACTGGACCCCAGCTGACTGGACAATGGCAACTATTACATCCTTGCACAGAGGTGGTGCATGCACTGACCACCACAACCATAGATCTCTTTGCCTGAGTATCCATATTGCTGCAGTTGTAGTGGCAATCATCATGGAGCTGATCAGCACACACATGTGATCTATATATAGTTGACTGTACACAGTTTAGATGTCTGACAGGGGGATCATGATTGTTAAAGGTGGTGGACATTTCTGAGGGAGCCACCAAGGACCTGGGTCAGGGGAAATCAGGGCATACAACCCCCTGTACTGGGCCAAGCCATATGACTATATCCCCCACTCAGGTGTCATTTACAAAGAACCCATTTAGGCATCCACTGTACTATCATTGTAGGAGTCACTTAGTGGCCCGTTGATAGCACACACATAGGGACATCCACCTCCAATATCTGATCTGTAAGCAGCAGTGTTCTATGGGCTCAGGCCTGGGTCCTCTACTGCTTGGAATCCCTTTAACCATGATGCAAGTGAATACTGAATGTCTGTGGCTAACAGTGTTGGTTGATACCTGCAAACTGTGAGCACTCATGGAGTCTGAGAGTTATGTTAATATCCTACAAGAGGGGATTGATGAACAAATGCCTGTTGACATAGTAATGGCCATAAACACCATGCAAATATATATGTAGTATCATTTCTATCACCAACACCTATGTACTTAGTAAGTAGCACATCAGTCACAACATGTGATGTGCATACTCAGGGGTGAAAGAGCTGGGCACACAGACCTGGCCACACAGGTTTACACCTAATGTGCCTGAGATCACCATGTCTCCCCAGTGGTATGATGGGAATCATGTCAGCTGAGGGCACAATCACAGGTAATTGACATACTCATAACCTCCATGTGCTCCTCTGTCAGCATGCCAATATCTGAGTGCAGTGGCCATTTGGTAATGAACCTTTCCAAGCACTACTGACGCACTTGCACAACAGTATGGTTCCTCCCAAGGGAACTTCACGTCTTCAACATGTGTTCAATGGGGATTGTCTGAAATGAGTGCCATTTTAGCCTGTGGCATATAGACTACTCAGAGATTGTCTCTGCCTTACATATGGGGCAATATGCATGACCATGCTTGATTGTAAGTGCTGCATATCTGTAAGTTGGCATAATACATGGATTAATCACTCTAAGGATATTAACTTAGTATGTGACATTAGTAATATATACTAGTGGGAGAC
>NC_056732.1:1058858538-1059096038 GCF_019279795.1 Protopterus annectens
AGCATTCTGACAGTTAAAATTCCCAAGTTTGTACTCCAATGATCCAGAGTATTGGGTGTTTGCATACTGTATAGAGCTCTGCTGTAGGTGCAGAATGTGTGACTGACTAGCTATGATGCATTTCACCTGCCTACAATATAATTATCATTTAATGGCCCTATTTTAGCTTAACAAATGGTCAAAACTACTTGCATACATTTTTTTAGACATGTTCAGCATGGTGGCACACCATGCAAACGCGCACGGAAGGTAAACAAAGCTTAAAAGTTAGTGGACAACCCCCCCCCCCCGAAGGGCCACACTCACCCAGGTGGTGTACCATGCAAATGCACACACCTAACCTGAAATGTGCTTAGAAGTCAGTAGATACCCCCCCCCCCCCGGTGTTAACAGCAACATGTGTCCTAAGACTACACGAAGGGGATATGTGGACACAGTTACTCCTTTCTGCTATTCAGTAACTCTACCTTATTTGTATAGGTATCCATGCTCACAGTCTGGAAACTACACACATCATAGTCCAAGCACGTTGGTAATAGCACCAGTGCACAATTGTAGGGACTCCACACACAGCCCTGTAATACATTTCTGTTGCATAACTTTTTTCCATTTTTTTTCTATAAAGCATGTTTGCACACTGTGGCATGCCACGCAAACCTGCCCAGATTATTAAAACAAATTTTAACATATTTCCTTTAATTTTTCCAACATACAGGATAATAATTTCACTCATATGTGTATGTGGTATGACATTTCTGTCCATATGTCTCCATTTTTCCAGCCCCTTTTGTCTGTCTACACTCCGTGTACACTACAGACACTGACATGGGGTCTAAACAGATGCCTGTCTGCTTTCTGGATCACTCTACTTCCCTCATTTGCATGAGATTCACTTGCTTATGACGTGATTTGCATGCCACAGAAGTTTCCGTGTTAGAGCGTGCGTGCGTGCCACATAGCAGTGCTTACTGAATCTAAAAATGTTCACACCCATGTAAGCAGCGCGGTGCAATGCCTACATGGAACAAAAAAACATATAGGCTTTACTAAATTCCCCCAATAAATGTCAAATGTTTCATTTAGCCTGGTTTTACATGTGGTTTCATAATAAGGATATTTTATTACATCAAGAAAAATTATCCTTATCAGTTCATACAACAGATAACCGGAAATTCTGAAGCATACTAGTAAACCACTTACATGCCTAATTAGAAATGGTACAACCAACTTCCAAAGATCCCTTAGTTATACAGATATTTCCAACAAATCTGTCTGGGAACTGGGAATAAAATGGTCTCTTGGCTTTCAAATGGCTACCTCCACAAGTACTTTTACTACTGCCCTCTTTTCATGATGCACACTCCAGAATGTCTGTGTTGCTCTGCCTCAGGTAATCTACCTCTTGGATTAACTAAGTCTTAAGGCTACCATTTCTCACTTTTGTTGATTCACATACCAGTATGCCTTGATAGGTGATATCTTTCCTACTGATCAAAACCTTCACATCTCCAGTGTGCCCTCCATTTTTACAATAAATACATTTAGAAACAGTTCCCCTTTGTCCTGTAACTGCTACCTTTCTCCTGTAGGAGCTAGCAGGTGAGGACTGGTGTGAGTGACATTTGTCTGCTTGCCTATTTGGGGACAGAGGTGGCTGTTTCTCACCACTCTAGTAACATCTAGCAGAAGCGCTTGGTGTTGCACTTGTAGAGCATATGCCTGTAAGCAGCTTAAGAATGTGTGGAGATGTGCTTCCTGCTGGTGCTAGTATGGAAGTGAAGCTCAATGGGCTTCTGCAAGGGAGAGGCAATGGTTCCACTGATGGGCAGGCTGTCCCACTGAACTGGTGAGCTCACCTGCTGTCTACCACCCGACTTTTACCATAAGGGAGAATGAATGTGCTGAGCAGGAATTAATCTGGTTGTAGACCTGTAGCCTAGTCAAGGGATTGACTGCCCCCACCACCACCACCACCACCACCATGGAACAAATTGGATGAAGGCAATGGAACCATCAGGCAAAGTCACTAGAGGTAAGAAAAAGAAACATTGATAGCCTCTTGAGAAAGGCAATCCAGGTTTAGATGCAACAGACAAGCTCCCTCTCCATGAAGTACTTTTTATTCTTGGTATATTTCCAGTGTGTAAATAGTCCAAGATTGTAAAGTCCTTCATATTCTTACCACTTTATAGGCGAGTGTCACTATGGTGAAGAAGAGAGAATCATAGTAACTGGGCCCTGGCTTAATTCTCAGTTTAGTTGCCTTTGGTATGGAGTTGAAATATTCTCATCATGTACTTCTTGGTTACTGTCAGGGTTATTTGTGTACTCCTGTATTCCAGGAGTATGCTAGCAAGTTGTCCTGCTAATGCAAAAAGTGCCCTTAGGTGTGTAGGCCAGAGTAGATATGCAAGTGTGGGAAGTTTTGATCGTCTAACCAGTTCCTGCCAAAGTGTGAGAGTGATGAAATTGGAGACTCTCAGTCCCATTATTTGACAGGATAGAATACAGTTACCAGCATTACTGAATAGATAAAACAGTAAAAATGAATGGCTACTAGTTTCATAGGCCAAATACTGGTGCAGAATTTGCCTCAATTATGCATTATTCTTTGACCTCTTAACTGTGTGGCGCCATACCTCTCAACTGTCCAGATTTTCGCAGAATGTCTAGACTTTTGTCTCACATTTTTGGTCTGTTCCTCATAAAATTTATTATTTAGATTTTTGTGGCAAGACAGTGAGGACTGAATTCACTAACCAATGACAGGCATTTGAGTTTCAGGCTTCATACCATTAAGAAAATGCAAGGCAACTCAAGGCGTTTTGTTCTAGCAACTTTCTAAGTTTATAAGAACAGTATTTAAACATTGTCCCTATTTGTGTGGCTTTGTCCCTCCATTATTTTTAGCTTTGTCCAGACTTTTTCTTCTAAGAGGTTGAGAGCTATGGCTGCATCTTGTCAGTTTTGTAATAAAATTCTCTGAAATTCTAAAGGCTTTAGACAATTAATTATCCAAAACTGTGAAATTTGTCTTCAAGGCTTACACGATGTGTTGTTAAATGTCTCCTCTTTCTATGCATTTTTGCTGTGCTTTAGTATTTTCCCTGTTCCTTTGTATTTTCATTTTAGTTTCTACATGACTTGATTTTGAGTCTCTAGTTCTGTAGTTAAAAACAGAAGAATTTGTCAACTTTTGTAAATACCATCAGTATTTCCCTTTCAGGTTTTCCAACTGGGCACTTAGGACAAGATTCCCTGAATGGAACAACTAGCAGACTTCTCTGACCTATGGTCTCATTAGCTCTCACCCAGTGTCAAAACTCTTGCTGAATTTCAGATGTAACATACACATTGGTTTCTGTCAACTAGTTTTTCTATCATCCAGGAACAGAAGTGTATCAGATGGATATAGCAAGACTTCAGTTAACTGCTTCTTATTTAGAAAATCAAGCATCATAGATATCAGTATGTTTTGTACGGTCTTACATGGATGTGAGAATTACTGTCAAACAGCACACTGTCACTACCATTCATATGGTTGAAACTACTGCCGAGCAAGAGGCTGATGCCGTACTGTTTTGTCACTACCACTGCTGGAACTTCTGATACTTTAACTTCACAGTGTAGGATATCTGGCTGCTTTGCCTTTTCTTATGTTGTCAGTTTGTTCATAGTCTTCTCAAGAGCTCATCTGATCAGTCTTTCTCCATTTCTTTACCCTCTTGTTAGAGAACAAATTTACCATTATGTTCTGAAGTATATCGGCATTAATTTAAAATTTTGAGAAGATTAGAGGCACAGCTACTGTGGTATTTTTAAGGGTCTTGTTTAAGAATTTGCACACTTCCTCTTTCATTTATTTTTTGATTACATACTTAATCCAGTTCCGGATCATGTGGAGCTAGAACTGATCCTGATACTTTTTGGAAGTAAATTATGAATAGGATGTCCGATTATTACAGAATGCCTGAATGAATAGGATATCAGATTATTACAGAATGCCCAAATGCACTCATGCAGGGCAGGTATATCAGTGAGCAATTTGGAATGTCACCAATTCACCTACCATCTTGTCTTTATGATGTAAGAATTGAGAGGGTCACATTGCAAAACTTGTGTGGACACAGGAAACATACACAGATTTCACATGGCATAAACTTAAGACCTGTATTTGAGAACCAAATTCTGTGAAGCTGAAAAACTGACCACTGCACATGGTCATTAACTGACAAATATTACTAACTAACAAATAATCCTATCAAAACTTAATACACAATACAAATGCATCATTTGCCCTCAGTGTGCCATTTTTCTGATTAATGGTTTGATATTCTTTATTTATTTTGAGACAAATGTAAAATTCTTCTGGATTTTAGTTCTTGTTTTATAATAGTTATTTGCTTCTTCATAAATATTTGTGCCATTTCTTATAATAATCATAGTATTTTTGTTTTCCCTTTGTTCTGTAGGACAAGTACTGCTGCCAAGGGTATATCAGAAATGTTAGCTGTTTAACTGGAAGGAGACTATTGTATAAAATAACTAGAATGAGTATAAGAATGCACTGGATACAGACATCAGATGATGAATTTTTAACAGACTAGCCAGGTACTGGATTGGAAATTGAGTCCAAGGCTACTAAGCACACTGAGGTTAATAATTTTTTTTTCTACTGTCACAGGTCTGAGATGCATGGACTTGGCTGCCAGTAGTAGAAAAAAATCTTGCTGATTATGCTGTGTGCTTAACCGTTTTCCAGCACTGTCCAATACTGTAATATTTCTTCCAGCTTGGTAGCATTTCTGAGCTCAGTATTTGGGTAATTACTAATTTCCACCTCTTCAATACAGTAGTATCCACATGTGTGAGATCACTTATCTATTGGAATAGCATTATAGCTATAACATAGTCCAAAGTGTCTGCTTTCAAGAAGTTATAAGATGGAGGCCTCTACTGTTCGTTATGGACCCATTTGTGGTAATCTTCCTCATGTCATGGTTGAAACTGACAAGGTGCTCAGTCCAGGAATAGAAAAACTCTCCAGGTTTTCTGTGGACATGAAATACTCATTCTAGCCTTAAGTTGTGGGAAGGAACCCCTACTTTTTAAGTTTCTGGTTTACAGAAATATTTTCAGGACTTTATGAAAATGACTTTCTTGCTGGTAAGTTCTAGTCCCCAGCAGAATGCTGGAATTCTTCCCAGTTACTTGCTGTCCCAGTGTATTGCTCTAGGTGGATTATACTGAACCTCAGTTTGGGCTCCCCTTTCATCCTTTAAGGGGTGCTGGGTCCTACTGTGCATCTTTATTTGCCTTCTGTGGCAATACTTCAATATTGCCACTATTGATATAAACCATATCGACCAGCACTCTTTACTTGGGCTTAATATGACTCTTAAAAACCAGACTTAAAAAGAATTTTCACTTCCTCCCAGGCAGTATTATATTGGTTAGAAGCATACCAGTAAGTCATATACATCATTATGTAATTACATAGCTCTAAAAACAAATAAGAAAAAAATAGGATAAAGAGAATAGAAAAAGAAAATAAATATGAAATCAAATGGGTAATAAATCAAACATTAAATATTTTTTATCCCACTGGGAAGTGACATATTTAAAGTACAAAGACCAACATATTATTCATACTTAATTTTGACAAAGGGGCAGTTTTTCAGTCATCTAAAATTAATATTTTAGTCACCATGGTGGCTAGTGTGATTTGCCTTTTTTCTTCTGATTATCTGATCAGCAAATCTAATAATATTTCAGATGTGAATGGTATATTTTCACCTATTAATATGGTTAACTACTTAAGTGCCTGCTGCCAATATTTATTAATTTAACAATTCAATATGTCTACTATTTCTTATTTTGGCAGGCTCAGCATTGTACAGTCATGTGCAGTTCATTAAAAATAGTCTATGGGGGTTAAAGTGAAATGTTCATCATACTGGTCACTGCTGCAGTTGCCTTAGCTGTATGGGTTATATCATGCTAAGAATATATATAATATCCATCCAACTTCCAAACCTTCTGCATGCCTTCACACACCCAAAAGGTTAGCACAACCTGCACTGTTAAAAAAAAATGTCAGGATCAAGGATGAACAGGCAGCTTGTGCTGTTCCTTTGCTGGGCAGACAAGTTCCATTTGGGGAAAAAACTTCAGTATTTAAATATTGTTTTATTGTACTTTCCAGTTTAAGAAAGTTATTTTTAAGTTGGGAGTCTGTGGTTTAATGGACTGTCATGATACTTAACTGTACATTTAAATGTAAGTGTACTTTTTTTCCTGTCAGGTTAAAAGTTGTTTAAAGTGATTGAAAACAATTTATCTGATGTTATTAATCTTCCCATTCATCACTGATGGGTTCGGTTCCGAGCCCTCAGAACTGTGTTGGCCTAATACCAAGCTCACATACACCAAAAACTCTTGAGCTAAGCTGCTACTCACAATGCCCTTCTCCCTGTTACCTCAGATCTCGTTTGCCATGTAGCCATATAGCAGTTTCACCGAGCTCTCAAGCTAATTGTCATTTTCTTGATACTTGTCTAATATTTTCTCTTATTTTTTTCACTCTTTTATTATTAATGTATCTAACTAGCTCTATACATTGGGTAATTCTTTTACCATCGTTGGTACACCCTCTCCTTACCCTTGTGGTTTCGCTTGATACCATCATTGGTATCTTTCCCTTTTTTCTTCCTTCTTACTTTTAGGTGCTAGAGTAGTGTGTGAATTTTTTGTGTGTATGGAAATGTCTGACAAAAAAGGGACATCTGGATTTAAACATTGCACCTCTTGCAATGCTAACTCCCTAACAGCGACTCACACGAAGACTGTGTTTACTGTCTGGGGAGTTTCTCACCTCTCTCTTAAACCTCCTTGCCAGATTTGTCAAAGTTTTAGTCAGCGGACACTGAATGAAAAGAAAAATAAATTGATTCTGAAAGGCCTTCTAGTTTCTCTTTTCTCAGAGGCCCTTTCTGTGTCAGAGGTCTCAACCCCTCCAGTGAAGGACAAGAAACATCCCCATTTGGATCCCTCTTCACTGGCTGGTGATAAGGGCAAGTCTCTCAAGCATAAGGCCCGCAAGCTTTCATAAGAACATAGGATTGCTTCATCGGCTGCAACTACGACTACTGCTTCTGATGTCCTTCAAGGATGCATCTGCAGTCATCACATATGGGTTGTCCTGCCTCAGGCCTGGGGTATAAAAGCGTCAGCCGATGCCATGTTCCCCAGTCTTTCTTGCCACGTGGTGCCCGAAGTAGAAGCAGTTCGCAAGTGCCGGTCGGCCAGCTCCTGTAATTTCGCTATCCGAAGACTTCAAAAGCTAAGTACCCCGTTGGGGACTCTTTCTTGCCTCAGCCGATGTCAGAAAAAGTTAATAATTGTTTAACTTGTGGGAAACAAATACCTCATAAGGATTTCCACTCTTATTGTCTTCCTTGCTTAGGCCCAGACCACGATGTCTCGGCCTGCTCTGCCTGCACTTCTTTCAACCGACGCACTCTTAGACGTCGGTCGGAGTTCGCAGAAGAGTTTTTTGGGGATAGTTTTGCTTACAAAATGCCGTCGGAAACCCCGACATCGCATTTAATTAAGAAATGAAAGGACAAGGACCGACACACGCGGCCCGCGGTTTCAGCTGAAACCGCGGCTAGGCCTACCGCGAGTGTCTCTGTTTCGGCTGATACCGAGTCCTTGGAACTTCCGAACCCTGAAATAATACAACCGACAGCCTCGGTCCCGGAGGCTCCTACCAAGTCAGTTACAGAATTGCCTTCCGAAACTGGTGTATTGGAATCTTCCGACACCATACCTTTAGAAAAAGCTACACCAGCATGTGGTGCAGCCAGGCCTCCTGCATCCATGTCTATTAAGGCCTTCACCAGGGCTAAAGCTGCAAAACGCACTAAAACCATGCCTCCCAGAGCTATTCCTCAGGGACCTTCTTCTAGTTCACAGATTTTAACTTTGGCAGAGGACCTGATCTCCTTAATTAGGGGCTCTCAGCCTCATCCGGACAGGGGCTCCCAACCCCCTCTAGACAAAAGACCCAGGATGGATCCCCCTGATCCCCTTTCCTCAGAGGAGGCCTATGTTGGCTCGGATCACTCAGACTACCAGGAGGAGGCTTACTCAGCCTACGAGGATTCAGATGCAGAGGAATCTATTCCCTCAGCCTCCCCTCCTGAAGAGCTTTCCTTTGGGGAGACCCTTCACACTATGAGAGAGCATTTCAAATGGCAGGGCCAGGAATATTCTGATTCCAGGAAAAGACTAAGAACTTTTCTTCATTTACCTCAGCATAGACCTTTGGCTATTCCTCCTGTTTTAAATGTTATTGATGATGTATATTCTGACTCTAGTATGACCCCAGACACTCTGCCTTCGGCTCCTGTAAAGCCTGACGGGTATTACAGGGTCCCGGACACACATAATTTTCTTTAAGGCCCACTCTGCTGACCCTGAAACTATTTCACAGGGCCCTAAAGGGGTTGCAGCTGTTTCTACTAAGAACCCACTCCCCTCTGCAAAGGAGTCCAGGGCATTAGAGAGATGGGGTAAAAAAGTGTATACTTCTGCCACTCTTGCTATGAGGGCATTAAATTGTCAATTTCACATGATACAGTATCAAGAGTATTTGTTAGAAGAAATGCATAAGAAATTGTCTTCTTCTGAACCCCTTGACCGTAAATCCCTTCAGGATCTGGTACATAATTCCCAGCAGGTTAGCAACCATTTCTTGCAGTGTGGTTATGATGCATTGGAAGCTTCATGTAGGTCAGCAATGACAGGTGTTGTCATACGCAGGCATGCTTGGCTAAAGGAACAATCTCTGCCAGAACATGTTAAAGCTAAGCTTTTGGATGCTCCACTGGAAAAGCAAAAATTATTTGGTTCCACTGCTCAAGACGTTCTAAAGAAATTTGAGGAAAAGGCAAAATCTGTACAAACAGTTAAAGATTTTCTTCAAGTCCAACCACCTAGATTTAGCAGAAATTGGCCTTCCAAGAATTGGTCCTTTCCGGACACAGAAAGATTTCAAAGGGGCAGAAACAGGCATGCCAGAGTTAGAGGCCAAGCTAGGAGCTCCTACAGAGGCCATCAATGGCAACCTCCAATCCAGACAGGCAGTTCAGGATCTGCAACTGCTGCACAAGGACAAACTCAATGACTCTGCTTTGACTCTGCCAACCAGGGCTCAGTTAGAAGCACCTTTGGGTGGAAAGCTTTCTTTATTCTCAAGAAATTGGCACAACATTACAAGAGACAAATGGACACTCCAAATAATAGACAACGGATACAGGTTCCATTTCCACACATTGCCAAAAAGAAAAGGCATACCAGGCCTGCCACCAAAACAAAGGACAGAGGCTTTGAAACAAATCTCAAACTTACTTCAAATGAAAGCCATAGAAAGAGTTCCTATTTCAGAACAAGGCCAAGGATTTTACTCCAGACTATTCCTTGTTCCAAGAAAAGAGCATCAATGGAGACCTATTCTCGACTTGTCCGTACTGAATACTTATCTCATTGTGCCAAAATTCAAAATGCTGACTCTACAGCAACTCCTTCCCATGCTGGGCAAGGGGTCTTGGCTGGTTACTTTAGACCTCAAGGCGGCATACCTACATGTCCCTATCGGACAAAGTTGCAGAAGATACCTCAGATTTCTTGCAGGGTCAGAGCATTATCAATTCTCAGCATTGCCCTGTGGCTTATCTACTGTGCCCAGAGTATTCACGAAATGCCTGGCATCAGTAATAGCACACTGCAGACTCCAGGGGATTCAAATCTACCCATATCTGGACGACTGCCTTATACAAGCGGAGAACCAACAAACTCTGATAAAGGACTTAAATTATGCCATCAATCTTCTACAGGCCTTGGGATATACAGTCAACATGTACAAATCAAGACTTGTTCCATCCCAAAGAATAACCTTTCTGGGTGCGGATCTAGATACAACCACCCAAATGGCTTATCTCACAGAAGAAAAACAAAGTCAACTACCGGATTACTTCAAGAATCTGGCAAGACAAACTCAGCTGACTGCAAGGAAAATCCTGCAGGCCCTGGGTTACATGGCATCCTGTATTCTTTTGATTCCACAAGCAAGGCTACATATGAGAAAGCTACAGTGGTACCTAAGGAGTTTATGGACTCAGCACAGTCACAGTTTGGAAACTTTAATCCCACTCATCCCATGCCTTCACAAGGAATTTATGTGGTGGGCTCAGGCCAGCCAGTCCAACAGAGGGCTGCCCTTCACAAAGCCAAAAACCTCCCAAACTATTACAACAGATGCTTTAGACCTAGGTTGGGGAGCACACATGGAGGGCAGAGGTATCCAAAGACAGTAGTCACGAAAGGAGCTGCACATGCACATAAATCAAAAAGAAATGCTAGCAGTGATGCATGCAATCGAGGCCTTCAAACTCTTTCTGCATCAAGGCCATCTACTACTAAGGACAGACAACACCACAGTTATGTGGTACATAAACAAGCAAGGAGGTACCCATTCTTACCCTCTGTGCAGGCTGGCAATGAATCTATGGGATCTTTCCTTGAAACTCAATATACAGCTACAAGCTCAGTTTGTGCCAGGGAAGGACAATATACTGGCGGACAGCTTACGCAGAAATATCATGGATGCACACGAATGGATGCTGCACCCAGACATTTTCCAACAGATAACACAATTTTGGGGGAGCCCGGACATAGATCTATTTGCATCCCCCCACAATCATCAACTAAAGAAATTCTGCTCAAGGACGTACCACCCACAAGCGTGGAAAGTGGACGTTCTCTCTTTCAGCTGGAGAAATCTGACAGTGTATGCATTCCCTCCTATTCCATTAATGACCAAGGTGTTACTGAAGATCAGGGCAGAGCAGCCAAAAGTGATCCTGATAACTCCGGACTGGCCAAGACAGCACTGGTACCCACTGCTAAGGAGCTTGTCACGTACAAAGCCATGGCCCCCTACCTCTATGGCCACTTCTACTGACACAGCAGAGCTACAAAACTCTACATTCCAACCTGAAAATATTGCAACTAACAGCCTGGAGAATACCTTGACTCCTCTTCAGGATAAGCTATCCCAGAGAGTAAATAACATTATTCTGGAAGCTCGCCGCCCTTCCACAAGGAAGACATATTCAGCAAAATGGAAAAGATTTCTCATCTGGAACACCACAAAGGGCCTAGATGCGACAAAGATGAGCATGGCACATATCCTGGAATATTTGACAGAAATGTTCCACAATGGACTGTCTTACTCTTCTATTAAGATTCATGCTTCAGCAATTTCAGCAGAGTACAATACTGATCCTCCTGTCTTTTCTCATCATCTCCTAAGACAGTTTCTAAGGGGAATCAAAAACATCAAACCTCCTAGGAAACCTCCTCTACCTGCTTGGGACCTTAACTACGTGCTAGAAAAACTAACACTGCCTCCATTTGAGCCAGCAGCATCTGCAGATCTACAGTACCTCTCATGGAAGACTGCTTTCCTCCTGGCAATAACCTCAGCAAGAAGAGTTTCGGAATTGCAGGCCCTGATGGCAGTTCAGCCCTTTATTATTTTCCATCAGGATAGAGTTTCATTAAGAACTAATCCTACTTTTATGCCAAAAGTGGTATTCAGGGTTTCATTGAATCAAGCTATTCACTTGCCTACCTTCTTCCCAAATCCACAAAACAAAGGGAAAAACTGCTGCACACCCTAGACATTCACATACAGTTGCGCTACTACTTGAACAGAACTAAAGGTTTCAGAAAAACTGACCAGCTGCTGGTAGCATATGCTGCTGGTACTCAAGGAAAAGCAATTTCCAAACAGACAATTTCAAAATGGATAGGAAATTGCATCCACTTTTGTTACTCATTTCATGGAAAGACTGTACCAGCTAACATTAGACCTCATTCTACGAGAGCCACAGCCACCTCCACAGTCTTCTTAAGAGGGGTGGCTACAAAAGACATTTTAGAAGCTGCCACATGGAGCTCCGTGCATACATTTGCCAAGCATTACAATTTACCTTTATATTCCAGATCCAGAGCAGGCTTTGCTTCGGCTGTCCTGCAGGGTATCTTAGCTACACCATCCCTTTCCTAGAGCCTCCACCCCCAGATTGGCTATGGTATTCTACCCATATGTGATGACTGCAGATGCATCCTTGAAGGACATAGTACAGTTTTGTACCTACCATAAATGTAGATGTCCGATAGGTATGCATCTGCAGTCAGGTTTACCCTCCCTCCTTTATATATATATATATATATATATATATATATATATATATATATATATATATTTTTTTTTTTTTTTTTTTGCAAATGTTTGGATTTTTTACTGCATTTTTCCAAATTTAGCCTTCCTAGAGGGCACCTGGCATCTGGGGCAAGAAAAATTGAGGAACATGGCGTCGGCTGATGTTTTTATACCCCAGACGTTGTGACGTCGGGGAAAGAGCGACATCAGCCGACGCCGGACCCAGACTTTGGAATCCGGCCGACTGAAGGGCTGCCTGAGGCAGGACAACCCATATGTGATGACTGCAGATGCATACCTATCGGACATCTACATTTATGGTAGGTACAAAACTGTACTTTCTGAGCTCTGCTCCAGTTGCCACATTGACCAAAGTCATGGACATTACAGGATTTTTGATGTTGGAGCCACCTTTGGCACCGACCCTGCCTTCCATTACAGCTACGGCTCCAACCCCGACTTCACCTTTTACCACACCGAAAGCGGTTTCAACCCATGCAATTCCTTTGGAACAGATAACTTTGACTCTGAGTGCCTCTTCTGCACCAAGTCCTTTTTCTACTCTACTGATTCCTTTACTACCTGTCTCCACATTAGAGACTATGGTGCCACTAGCTTGGACACCATGGACCTGATACTTCCCTTCATTGGACCCATTCCTAGGTCAGATGTACAGCCCCTTTCTGGACCAGCCAGACTCCCCTTCAGGAGTGTCCACGAGGTCCACCAGGAGTCTTTCCGAATTTGATGTGGTGCACCTGTTGGATCAGCTGTTGACGGCCAGAGAGAGAACAAATGTTCCTAAGATTCACCCCCCTTTGCGGTTTGGGCCAATCTCTCCCAGGACTCCCACATATATTTCTCCTTCAGATCCATTGGTTCCAAAGCCCATTGCTCCACCATCCTTTGTGGAAACCCATTCCTCGGCACTGATAGTGACTCTCACTGAGGCTTCAAGGCCACCTCTTTGGGTTTTGAATCCATCGGGACCATCCCTTCCTCAGACTCATGGTTGGGGGGGAAGAGTCCTCGGTCCTGAGCATGTTTCTGAGTGTTTTATCGGTTCCGTCCTTGGATCTGGGGATAACGTCTGCCCCAATCCTGCTTGAGGCTCCATCCCCAGGAGCGGGTCCAATAGAGCAGGGTGTGACCCTGGTTCTGAGGTTGTCCTTCTTGGTTCCGGGCTCCATTCCTCTTCAGGTGGGCCTGCTTTCTGGGTGATGGAGAGGGTGCTTGCTTTGGGAAGTGCTCCTCCAACATCGGAACTTTCCCCTGCTCCCTCTGAGCTACAGCTACCATGGGCGACCTCCCCGAGACACTGAGAGCAGAAGCCTCAGGATACCCCAGTTTGAGGTACTCATCCTTCTGAGTCTTCCTCAGGTACTCCCACTGAGGAACCTCTTCGGAAGAAGGTGCGTAAGAGGAAGCATGTTGACTCTCCTGAAGAGTCTTTGACAGAGGATATGGACTACAATGATGGGGAGGGGTCCCCTCTTTCACCCCCTGACGATGTCTCCTTCAGAGACATCCTGGAAATATTAAAACAAAGGGGTGGCTGGAAGCCCTCTAACCCTTCCTTGGAGGAGTTGGTCATCCTGCAGGCTTTTCGCTCTCAGCCTTCTACCTCTTGGGTGACCTCACCTGCCGACGAGTTAATCCAGCTCATCATACGGCATGCGTGGCAGAACCCTGACTCTATTAAGGCCATTCCCCAGAGACCAGATAAGATTCTTCCCCCTGGAAGACCGAAGAGGCAGCTAGGGCTGTGGGTGCAGGCATAATCATGAAATGTCATGCCTGGATGTGCATCTGTTACGTCGCAGACTCCTTCAAGTACTCCTTTTGTTAATGACCCTATTGAACCATCTTCCTCCTTTGGTTCTAAAGTAAAGGATACACTGCCCAGGTGCAAGCAGGATGTTAAGACATTGTCTGCCATTGGCCTATGTGTCTCCAAGCCCCAACGTCCTTTTTCCAGGAACCAGAGGAGTGGGAAATTCTGGCACAAGTAATCTCAAGGTCCTTTCCATAACGCTCTGACTCCCGATTCGCCCACGGGTCTCCTCTATGCTTATCCACCAATTCCCATGAACCCCTATTTTTAAAGAAAGCAATTTGGTTGAGATGCAAGGTGATCCTCATTGCCCCATTCTGCCCTTGTCAAGTGTGATTCCCCTTCCTCTGGCCTCACCTGTTACAACCTCTATGGATCCTGGTACTCGTCCAGACTTGACTCTTCCAAATCTGTTCACTGTCAAGCTAACAGCTTGGTTTCTCCACTTCCATTAGTCACCAGGCAGGAAACCCTTTCCTCACCTGTTCATGATATCATTCTGGCCTCCCATAAGCTATCCACCAGAAAACTTTACAGAGATAAATGGAAAAGGTTTGCTCTTTGGTCTAAAGAACAGATACTAGATCCCTTTTCATCTCTGGTCTCTGTTATACTTCAATACCTTTCTGAGTTTTTTGAGAATAGAGCATCTGCTTCTACCATACAAGTCCATTTAGCAGCTATTTCCAATTTTCATAACGGATCAGAGGGCACTCCACTTTATCTCCACCCACCTATGCAAGACCTTTCTCAAAGGAGTGTTTCACAGCAGACCTCCAATCAGGCGTCTGTTAGAGGCATGGACTCTCTTCCTAGTACTACAGTCTCTCTCCCCCTTTTGAAAGACTGCTGCAAAATGTGATCTCAAATTCCTATCATGGAAATCTCTGTTTTTTGGTAGCTGTCATGTCAGCTAGATAGATATCAGAATTACAAGCCTTATCCATAAAGAGTCCATACTTAATATTTCATAAAGACAAAGTATCACTATGTACTAATCCATCTTTTCTCCCCAAAGTGATTTCTCTGTGAACCAATCCATTGAACTCCCAGTCTTTTTCCCAAGCTATTCCAATAAAGGAGAATACTGTGTACACTCATTGGATGTATATAGGCAACTATGTTTTTACTTTGACTGGACTAAATCTATCTGCAAGTCAGATCAACTTTTCCTTTCCTTCTCTCGTCCAAAAATGGGATATGCTGTGTCAAAAGTCATTTTATCAAAGTGGCTCAGAGATTGTATTGCTTTTTCATAGTCATGTACTTAATGAGCCTAAACCTCCCAATATCAAAGCACATTCAACTAGAGCTATAGCAACTTCTGTTGCTTCTCACTCCAGAGTGTCTATGGATGACATTTGTGCAGCAGCCATTTGGGCTAAACCTCACACTTTCATCAAACATTACAAGTTGGATATGGTCTCCAGGGGAAGAGCGGCCTTCAGCTCAATGGTGCTTAGGAATGTTCTTCCATAAGGGCCACCCAGGTAGCGTGGGATTCTGTCCCATCAGTGATGAATGGGAAGAAGATTAACAACATCAGATGAAGTTATAATTTACCATAACATTCCATTTGTGTTGTTGATCTTCCATTCATCACATCCCACTCTCCGTCCCCCACTAAAGGCTCCTGGTGGAGCTCATGGGTCCTTGTGGTCTCAAGGTTTTTGTACAGAAATGGCCTCTGCCTTACATATGTCTTATGCAAACTCAATCTGAGGTAACAGGGAGAAGGGCACGGTGGGTAGCAGCTTAGCTTGAGAGTTTTTGGTGTACACAAGCTTGGTATTAGGCCGATGTGGTTCTGAGTGCTCGGAACTGAACCCATCAATGATGAATGGAAGAAGATCAACAGCACAGATGGAATGTTATGGTAAGACACAACTTCTTATGTGGATAAATCATGCTTATTTTACTTTTTGTGTCTGGTAAGTTGTTTTAAAGTGCCTTTTACTGTGTTTTTTGTGAAGATCACTTTTAAAGACTTTAGATTTTCCCTGGCTTGATTATGAAACAAACTGCTGGTCTTATGGTCAGTCCTTCCTCTGGCCCCAAAAAGCAGAAGTTAAGTAGGCTAACAATTTGCCTCAACCCTATATGGTTGACCCTGCTGTGGCCATAGCTTATTCCTCATAGCACTCATCTTTTACCTTGGATTACTGTGGTGTAGCCACTATAAACCAGGGTTTAGCCACTTCCTCTGCAGCTATTAGGGTCCTCACAGTGGACAAGGGAAAGCCACGCTTGTTGTTCATGGGAGAGCGAACAGGGAAGGCTGCCCTGTTTAATCAGAATGTTGTGATGACCATTCCTGGGGAAGTTGCTGCTGCCATTAATAACATGGTTGGCACCATTTTCCTGTTAAAAAGAGACGGAGAAATAAGTATTTATCTACTCCTCCTCCTCATGTTTTCTTAGGCTGGAGTAGTTTATTGGATCTGGCTCAGGTTTAATTCAAGCTACTGACCCTTCTTATAAGATGGTTTCTGGTAAAAGTGATACTTCTTTTCCTGAAGAGATTCAAAATTTTGAATCTTGAAAGGAAGATGAAGTGATTGATGCAGGGTTTTCTCTCCAGTTTTCTGCCTTGGACTCAAGAGGACATCTCAGTTTCCAATTCACCCAGTTGGGGGTTCTGTTTCTCTGAGATTATTTCTAAATGGTGCCAGTGTTTTTAGTGGGAGAGCACTAAGGTTTCTCAGCCCCTCTGAAAATAATATGAGCTGTTACAAATTTCCAGAACCTTCACCCCTTCTCCTAGTTCTGTCAGCTCTGGAGGATGGTTGCTACTGCCTGCAACTTTCCTGGTAGTTGCCCTAAAAAGGCAGAATGTATAAAGTTTCTCAGTCTTTTACATTTTTAAACACTTTCCCAAACCTGATACAGCAGCTATAGCTTTATTTAGTCCTACTGCTGTTATGCATTTGGTTAATTCCAATCCTACTCTCCATCTGACAAGTATTAAAAGGATATTGAGAAGTATGAGAAAAAGTGTATTCTTCTGCAACTTTGATTTTCAGAATTTTGAATTGTCAGGCTCATAGTTATTTTACTCTGATTAGTGGTGAAAGTATGAGGAATGTTTTGTCACAGTTTCTTCTTGCAAGGAAAATTCTGCTCTAAATTATTTAGTTTCTTCCATTGTTAAAGTCACAATTCATTTTACAGTGTGTGTATAACTCAGTTTATACTTCTTCCAGGGCTATGGTCATTGGTACGGTTTTGAGGAAGTTTGCCTAGCTGCATTCTCAGAACCTCACAAATGTGAAAAATGACAATTTAAATTCTCCTTTGGACAGAGATTTGGGGGGCAATTCAATAAACCCTACATGGAGTGATATGTAGGAATAGTGGTAAGGCTTGAGCACGGAACATGGCCGCGGAGCGATCCAGGAAACCAGGTTTGGGGCGTGCACGAGCTTCCTTACACCATGCGGACATGGAGGTGGCCACAGAATGCAAATCACCTCATCTGCTGGTAAAAAATGTGCAAATGAGGTGAATTTGTGATTCTGGAAGCATAAAGGCACCCATGTAAGTGCCATGTAAGCCTCCAAAATGTACACAGTTACAAAACATGTACATGAGGATAAAAATTAAACAGGGGCTGTAACAGCCCAAATAAAAGGTGGTATAATGTCCAGTAGGCATGCAAATGGCCAAAACTATGGCCAGTGAATTAAAAAAGTAATGCAGTATATTAAAAATGTAACTTTTTTTAATACATATGCCACATTTAAGCAGCATGCAGCGATGAGCAAAAATGCTATTTTGCAAAAAAAAAAAAATTAATAAAAAGTGGAAAATGACATTTACAGCTATCAAAGTTATTGCATTATAGTGGCCAGCATGCAGAGTCATACAATGGCAAGTTCTAGTGGTTTCTAAGGACATAGGCCATGGTGTAGTACAGTATCCAAGGTATACACAATTAGGTGCATGTAAATGAGCCAAGTTTATTGAATAGCAAAATGGGCCACCATGTCTGCAGGTACTAACTGTTTAAGGGGTAGAACCATGCTAGTGTAGGCAGAAGAGACAGCTAACATGAAAAGGGTGTGTGTCACAGTATGTATAAGCAGATGGGAGTTTAGTGGCACCTGTTTGTGCTCAGCTAAGCAGGGGTGTGTGTCTGAGGGTGCTAAGCTGTGCTTGGCCTTGCTGCACATGTTTTAGCTGGTTAAAGAAAAGCTAAGCATGACCCTGTACAGGGGTGGGCTCTTTCTGCTACACAATGTTTACACTAGTGCCGTGGGTTTGTGCAGAGCACTGTGGGGCTTAGCAGTGGAAGAAATTAAAAAAAAAAAAAACAAAAAGTGAAATAGCCTGGGAAAGCCAATCAAGCATAAATGATTGATAAGCCCTGTTCCACTCACACTGGCCCATTCAAATCCTTCAGTAATATACCTGGCAAGTGGAATGTATCATAGTCAGCCACTCACAAAGGCTGCAGCACACCAGTATAAAGTATGCATACACCCTTCAATCTGATTTTTCCCACATGCTGTGCACCATTGTAGTACGCACTTGGGAATTTTAACAGACAAAAGGATGGAGGCTGTTGCTGCTCTGCTACATCTGTATGCACTACAGACTGAGGTCAGTGATGATGATTCTGTCAATAGGCACAGATGAGGTGGAGAAGAGTGTTCAGGCCCAGTGTAACCTTTCAGGGGCTACAGGAGATAGAGATAGTAGAATGCTACAGGGTGGACAGGGACATACTACAGCAACTCACTGAGCTCTGCCGGCCTCACCCCAGAGCCAACAGAGGGGAACCCATCCCAGTGTAAACAAAGGTATGTGTAGCCATAAGAATACTAGCTATATGTACTTTCCAAAGACCTACTGGGGATATCATGGGGACCTCAAAGGCATCCGCATCCAGGGTACTCCACCAGTTTGTGGATGTCATGCTAACACATGCCAGTGAGCACATTTATTTCCCCATGTTATGCTAACACATGCTCGTGACCACATTTATTTCCCCATGTTATGCTAAACACATGCCAGTGAGCACATTTATTTCTCCAACACCCCTGAGGAGAGGACCAGCAATTTGCGTCTCTTCCACTGTGTAGCACATTATGCAGAGGTAGTGGGTGCCATAGACTGCACTCGTTTGCATCAAAACACCACCCTGTGAGAAGGGTAGAGTCTGTCAACCACAAGGTGTATCACTCCAACTGCCAGGTCATGTGCAATGCCCAGGACATTATCATCAATGTGTGTGCTGGCAGCCCTGACAGTTATCACTACTCCCACATGTGACATGCATCACAGCTGTACCAGGCATTTGCCAGGGGGGCATCCCATATGGCCATCTAGTGGGGGATGCTGGTTACGCACTGGAACCATGGTGATGACACTCATCAGAAATGTACACACAGCAACTGAAGAATGCCATAATAAGGCACACGGGCAAAGTAGGAACATCGTAGTGTGTGTTTGGGCTGCTGAAGTCACGGTTTCACTGCCTTGACATATCTGGTGGAGCCCTGCACTACTCTCCAGCCACATGTGCACATGTGTTCATAGTATCTGCCATGCTAAATAATATGATCCTGTGGAAACAGCTGCAGCAGGAACATCACAGGGAAGGGAAACCTAGCCATCTACCATTGCCAAGGTCCTCATAGGCACAGGGCCTGTCCCTGTAGCAGATGTAGGTGTGCCCAGTATGCCCTGACCTTGGCAAAGAGGCAATGCATAGCACTTACACTGACACCCTAGGGACAGACACCTCACTCCAACTCACATACACACAGTAAAATGGATGCCAGCCACATCACACTACCTATACTTTACCATGTATAGGCTGTGTACTGTGTGCATCTGACGGAGTTAGCCCTGAAGCACTGTCCTCTCAACTGTTGCTGGACCAAGGTAAGTCACTACTCTTAACAATAAATGAATGGTGTAGTAGACTGTGGTAGCATATGTATGGTATTGCTGCATGTATGCATGGGAATGGAGTGGGTTACCAGGATAGCAGCAGCCAATGGACAGCTATGTGGGACAACAGGAATGCTCTCCCAAATACTGGCTGCCCTACAATATGCATTAGGTCCCAAGCCAGCAAAATCCACTGCACTATGTGAGGGACTTACAAACAGTGGGGTCATAGGACAAATGCATGGATGTCAATGTTGGAGTCCCATACATACCTCTAAATCTCTTACAGCAAGATATCTGTACAAAGCCATAAAGAAATGTGGGGCAGAGACCCCAAAACAGGGGCAAGTCTTAAATATTGCTCCTACAAACATAGAAAGTGTATAGAATAACCGGTATTGCAGTAGCATGAATTCGCTGAAGGGCAAGAAGTCTGAAACTCAAATGTTTGTCATTACTTTCTAACTTCAGTCTTTAATGATTTGACATTAATTTTCCACACAACCACAATTTTATGAAAAATGGACCCAAAATATGAGGCAAACATATGGACTTTCTGTGAAAATGTGCACAGTTGAGAGGTATGCCCCCCTCCCCCCAACACACCTGTGTTCACATAGAACTGCAGAACCGTTTGTTTGTAAGGTAATAGCAGCAAACCACACCCTCCCAGGGCTGTCACAATCAACTTGATAACTTGTTACATTTCTAAAATATGCATGGGTCAATGTGTTATTTATGTTTGTGGTTAATAGTGTCAAGCACTTACTGGTGGCTGTTGTTGCTTAGTGGTTGACAAGGTCCATGGTTTGAGACTGGCCGTGCCAACTATTCTACATGTCAGCTACACCTATGGAAGGAGTTTTACACACTGTTCAGAATTCAATATTTGTTACTGCAGGAAAGTTGGACAGTGGAGGGACAAGGGACTACACACATGGACAGTACACAGCTCTGAGTAACCTACACAGGCCCTAGTAGAATAGTAGGTTGTGACAAGTCAGTCTAGTGTCAGGACATAAAAGCTGCCATATTACTGTGTCAGTACTCACTATCCATACCCCTGGAATGACAGGGTTTCACAATGTCCACACGTATGCCTGATATATCTGTTCTGCTTGTCATAACATTGCATTTGCCTGGCAAACTATTTGCAAACCAATAAAGGTTGATGTGAAAACAACAATGACAGTTGAGATGCAGATGTCATACCCATAAGAAAATGCAAGCAAATACAAAACTGTTCTACCAACTGTCTACATTTGAAAGAGCAATATTAAGACCCTGTTGCCATGCCTGGGCCTGTGTCTGACTGTTATATATGGGCCTGTCCAGATGTCCATCTGTAAGAGTTTGAGAGCTATGGCCAACATATGTAGCCTTATAATAGTGCAACACAAACCATCTGAGAACCACAGCAGAATTATGGGCCACAATGATGGACAACCTGCTAAACAGGTACAGTCAGAGGTGTGAAATCTGTAACCCTGTGTGTGATGTTATGACTTCTATCTCACTCACACCATAACTACAAATGCATAGCAGCTGTGGACAAAGGCTGTGAATCGACTACAGAATGACAAAGAGACACACATAAAGGGATGGGGAGCCACTGGCCCGACAAACGTAAAATGTGCAAACTGGAACAATTTGTGCTGTAACATAGTTCCCTGCAGTGTATGGAGTCAGTAACAAATGTCTGTTAGTGGTTCCTCACATTACACTATACTGATCTGCCACTGACATGCCAGGAAATCCCAGTGGCATGTAGAATATACCACACATTATGAAAAACTCTGCTCAGTCCAATGTACTCTGTACCCACCCCAGGATATGACTCAGTTAATAAGGATAGCACACAGCCAGGAAATCCCTCAGCCAATATATAACAGAGGTGCTGGACTGTTGACACTGGTTCATCAGCCAATCAGTTGTAGCATACAAAATCTAGGACTGGAGTACAGGTAGCTCTGGACTGGAGTCCCACTGTTACAATTGAAGGTCATACTGGGCATGCTCTTACACTTAAAGAATTACAGCCCATGTCTAAACCCACATCTGACCATAGAACTGTGTTGTCCATATATGCCTTTGCAAACACACAGCTATGTACACCTTAACTGTCTCTTATCACCCCCCATCAGATAGGAGTACCCGCATCTATTTGTATGTGGTACATATAAGATATAGCTGCATCTGCTGAGTGTGATATGCATACATATATATAGGTAATGCATACAAATATAACAAGTATAGACAGGCAGACACGGGGGGGGGGCTGGGGAGAGACACAACCTGAAAGGCATTCAGTGAAGTACTGCTGTAGCCATTTGCACACCAGTTGTAACCAGTGGCACGTGCAAGTATGAAGGTGAGCTCCATTGTGTAATAGTAGTGAGGTAGGGGTTGTAATCTCACATCACCTGCCGTGTGTGTGTATCTTTTACATTTACAGCAGAATACACATGCCCAACAGGCCTATGTCTGTGTAATAGTCACCCATTTTATGGCCCTGATACTAGTGTCATCCACAACAGTTGCCTACCTGGCAGCAGCTACTGATGTCATCCATCCTTGCATGTGACAAGTATATAGCATTATAGTGTAGACAGAGAGGTAGTGGATTTAATCCCAACAATGGCAAGTCGGTGTGTGTGTTTATGGATATCTCCTTGTGACTGTCTGTATTTGCTACCTTTGTGTGTGCAATGACAATACATTGTAAGTCCTGTTCCACCCTGTTAACCTACCATTGCACTACTGTACTGGGCCTGTACATGTCATCCACCATAGAAGCACCATTGGACACTCATCAGTCATATAAGCTCTGTGGTGCATGAGATAAATATGTAGCACTATATATAATCACCTAGATAGGTAGGGGTTCTAATCTCAAGACTGTCCAACCATAGAATGGTTATACCATTTAGAAGCCTATTCCACCCTGCTGACTACCTACATTGCATTGATTGACAGGGCCTGTTGCTGTAATCAACCTTAGATGCACTGTTTCACACTCTGCAGGCCATACCTCTCAATTGTATACAGTTTTGCAGCATGTTCAGATGATTGCCTCATATATTTCATCTGTGTGTTATAAAAGTAGGGTTTCCTGGCCAATCACTAGCAAACCATTAAGAGCTGAAGTCGGACAATGACAGACATCTGAGTATCAGACTTCATACCCTTCACAAAAGTAATGGTAATACAAAACTGGTCCCTCTATCAGTTATCTATGTTTGTAAAAGCAATATGTAAAACTCGTCCCTATTTTTGGGCCTGTATCACCCTATTATTGAAGGCTTTTTCCCACATGTATTGTTCTAGCAGTTTGAGAGGTATGCCCCAACCATATCAGTTCCATGCCATATGCATTAGGGACATAGCCCTGTACTACATACAACTAGATAGGTAGGGCTTGTAATTTCAATACTGGCGACTGTGCATCTGTGTATGCATATCCTCTGTAGCAGTGTGGCTATCTTGCCTGCCTATACCACTTTGTGTGTCTATGCCACCCTGTTAACACCAGAATAGTATTGGCAGACACTGCAAAACTGTATAACTTCTGTGGTTCATGTGCTATCATACATATAACTAGCCAGGTAGGGGATCTACTATCAATAAGGATGGTTCATGAGTGTGTGTGTGTACATATGTATATCCCCTTGCAGCAGTATGCTTGTGTTATGGCCACAAACATACCTCCTGTCCCCTTACAGAAAGACATCTAGACAAAGCCATACAAAACAGTGGTACAAAGCCCACACGTTAGGGTCAATCTTTAAATATTGCTCTGACAAACATACACAGGAGATTGCATAACAGGTTGTGCAGTCACATGCATTTTTTGAAGGGTATGAAGCCAGACAGGCTAATATCTGTCAGCATTGTGTAACATCAGTCTTTAATGAATTCCACAACTTTGCCAGAAAAACCACAGTGTTATGCCAAATGGAACAAAAATATGTGGCAAACATCAGGACATTCTGAAGACAGCTGTAGAGGTGGTGGTTATGACCACCACCTGTCCCCCCCTGCAGGTTGCAGTCCATGTTTAGCCAGATGTGACCTGTGACAATGACACAAACAATACAGAGGTCCCCAGAGAGTAGGACAACAATCATCTGATAAGGTTATCTACTACCTGCATAAAGTAGTTACTTCACATCAGAAGCACCTTACTGGTATGAGAAATGCAGATTGTTACACTGGGGATTGTGCAAACATTATGGTATCGAAGTGACTGAAAAAACACTGGAAACATGAACCACAGAAAATTATGACGTTTGCATCACATGGGATCACCCACTACCAACAGTCCAAAAGATAGATGCTAGAAAACCGGATGTAGTGGTCCAAGAAAAGAAGACAAAAGTAGCATTTATCATTGAAATCGCCACCCCTAGTGCCTACAGTGTCTTGCGTACAGAGAGAGAGACAAAATCATAAAATACCTCACTCTGCAGGCAGAAATGAGAGCCATGTGGAAGAAAGATACCCAGACAGTTCCAATAGCAGTAGTAGTAGGAGCAACTGGTCTTATAAAAACTAATTTACAATCATATTTAGATATGTTACCATAAAAAAGAATTTACAATCTTATTTAGATATGTTACCAATTCATGTAACACCATACAAATTGCAGAAGGAGTCATTACTGGGCACATTGGTGGTGCTGCAAAGAGCACTTTTGGCTAACATCAAAGAGTGAAACAATACTAATTTCATGAACTTTAATTGTACTTTGACTTAGGAATGGGGTATATTCCTGTCATGGTATTAGAAACCCAAAAGACTTGCAGAAATTTAAAAAAGTACGAGAAATAACATAAACTTTGCTGATGTGACACAAAGAAGCAGTCATATTGGCAAACGAAGGGAATTCCTGTCTGGTGCCATGGGTTATGGTATGTCCTGCCAAGTGTCTCAATACTACAAGACGTGTCCCACATTCGATAAGGTGGCAACCCTACTCTGTGTTGCCTTTTTGTGTGCAATATGTAGATGTGCATGCCCTGTGAATAGCTTCCACCCACAATGACACACGTGTATGAAGGCATGAATGCAAATTGCCTCCTCCCACATATGTAGGTACTGCCTAAAGCTGTGGTAGCTGTGTGTAGTGTGGCTGTCATTTTCCCCACAAACTGATGTTAACACACTGCAGTGGGATCGTACAGCGAGTATGGAATGGTGGCCAGGTCCTGCCCTCCAGCTGAATGCAGAACACAGTACCATATGGCAAGGACATGGACCCACTATTTCCCACATTAATGACAACCCCATACACACACAAACTGCATTGACAGACCTGGCTGCTCAGATTGATAACACTGTTGCATTCACCCATGAAGGAGTGGCAGTGTTGAGAAAAGGCTTTGGACATGGTTCACCACATAGGTAAAGGGACTGCAACCAAACAAAAGGTGGACATTACCTCTGTATAGTACCCAGTCAGTACAACAATACATTACATGGCTGGTTTGGTATGTACCTATGCAGTAATCTGCACCAAATAGGCTATGTTAACACCCACAAAGATTATCCATGGCCTTCAACATCTGTGCCATGCAGACAGCCTTGAATCAGTACTGCCCCACTCATTATTGGACAGGTTGTCCTCAGGTGGGCTGTGGCATGCCTAGATGGCAATGCTGTGCTCAGCCCTTCAACAGCTGCCCCATATCTGTCAGTGTAACTCTGTGTGAATTACCGGCATGACAGGCTTGAATCACATATAACACAAAAAAAAAAAAAAGCTGGAGACAGGTTTGTCTCCCAGAGGCTGATTTATGTCAGGAATGCACTTCCCAATTATGATAGGGTAGCATGCAGACCCTCATTAGCTGCATCAAGTTTGAGTGGATGTTCAAAAAAAAAAACATCATCTGTCCCAAGGGTCCAATGTGTGTCAAGCAATAGCAGGGGCAACAGATGCTGATATGAGTCTGTTGGGGATAAAATACTAGATGGGCTTGTAAGGGACCCAGGCCAGTACTGTAGTAACCTCCCCTGTACCTATGAACCTGTGATCTTACAGAACTCAAAGGTGACATGTAGCAAGAGTAGCATGCTAGGTATGCTGTCTGCCCATCACACACTGTGCCACGCATACACACCTAGGTAAAAATGGATACACATAGCCGTACCTTGCTGATGAAAATATCTCTGTGTTGCTACTACATCATCCTCGGCTACCATAATGGCAGCAGCCCACCATGAGTTACACACTGACACCTGGAATTGAAACAGAATAAGGTCTGTGAGACAACAGTCAGTCAGCAGTACTAACAGCAATAAAGCATCATGGCACAAAGGTACGCATGACAATTGCCAGCAGACAGCACCTTACAGGACATAACACTACTATACTACACACTGCCATTATCTGTACTATATTCATCCTGGGCATCAGACATACATTAGCATGTCCCTGCATTGATGGTATGGATAAAAGGGATGTGGCACAGGTATCATCACATGCACAGGGTGAGGTGTGGAGTTGGCAAAGACCTAGGCTGTGCCATACAGTTGACATTGTGTGTGTCTTTAGGGGTGCTGGTCAGCTGGGCCATGGAAAGGAGCTGTGTGCATCTGTTGGTGACCTGCATGTGACAGTCATGTGTGAGTGTGTGCATGCACACAGTCAAGCCATGTGCTAGCCCTACACAAGGGTATGTTGGATGCCGTGGACCATGCATGATGAATGTCTAGTTCACCGTCTCTGGCCATGAAATGGGAATGGGTTCTGCCAGGTGTGGCACTGGCAACACCATGCCCAATGCCAGATGTAGTACTACTTCCTGATGGTGACCATTGTCTGCTGGGTCTGTGTCCCTCACGGGACCACCAGGACTACATGTCCATGGTCTGCCATGTTGTGGTGTGGACAGCACCCTCCTGTCAGTAGTGTTGGTGGTACTGCCTCTACAGGAGTGTGACTGTGCATGTTGCTGACCTACGTCCGCATGTCCAACACCCTACTCCCACTACATGTTCAAGCACAGACATTGCATGGTTAAGGACTGACAATGTCTCACCCCACTATCTATCCACTACATCAGTGAAGTGACGTAAGGCATCACCAATGCTGTGGAGGATGTCAAGCATGCCAGGAAGTGTGTCATCCATGACCCTGAGCATCCATGTGACACCTCTGACAGGTGCTGGATGGACAACAGTCCTCCTTTGACCACCCCTGTCAATCTGCGTGGGTGGTTATCATCAACACAGTGGCAATACAGCATGTGTTGCCCCCCCTGATCCTGATGTTTCATGCTACTTGCTATATGTGCTATGAGGTGTTGCAATGCATGTACCTGTTGCACCTATTACTGCCTGTTTATAGCCTGTCTACATGGTCTGCTGTCTTGTCAGACTCCTACTGTATTAGTAATCACGTGGTCTGTAGGCTCACCCCTCAGGTCTCCCTGGCCTTCCTCCCTCCCTCAGATTCTGGACTATATGGCTCACAATGTCCTACAGTTTCCCCAGCCAGTGTGGTTGATATGGGTGTCCTGGCACTGTGTAGCACCTTCAAAAACAACAAACAGCCAACACTCATCTGGAGCAAACATCTGATTTTAATGTACAAAAACAGACCTTTTTCAATGTAAAACACATCACTACATTCCCTTTCTTATATACCATCACATATTGCGATCATTATATCTCATTAAACAATTATTACAGATGTTCATTAAGACCAGGTGGAAACAACCCCCCCCCCCCATTTTTACTATCCAGGACTTCTCTTTTTATTTAAAATATTACGCCAGCAACTTTTTATTGATCTATGTCCCAGCACCCTATCAATAATAGTAAATGTAAACATCACCATTTTGTGTATAATGGTTTATACAAGGCATTAGCCAGATATTTATTTCTAATGCTTGTCATATGTTCTGAAATATGCAATTTTAATGGTAGAGAAGTTTGCCCTATATAAAAGACTGTTCTGATAGAAAAAACCCTAGATGTATTTACGCTTGAAAATTCCTTGGTGGAACATATAAATTTACAAAAAGAAATAGTGGCCACAAGGATAACAGCCCACCATTTCTGTACCATCTATAGTAGTTTGTATAGGATTTATCAAGTGTGAAAAATGTTTATAATGGCTAAAATAACTACTTAAAGTTTTCCTCCTTCTAAAAGAAAAAGAGCATCTGTGGCACTCACCTAACCTGTCATCTGATAATGGAATGTCCCAATATATTTGTATCGTATCCAAAAATCTATGAGTGTTTCTACCATAAGTGGTAGTGAATCTGATTTTGTTGCTAGAGCAAGGGCCCCTCTCTTTATATTTCAGAAGCTCCCTTCTAGAATACGATTGTACTTACCTACTTGTTTGGGTGGGACTGTTTCCACCTGGTCTTAAATGAACATTTGTAATGATTGTTTAATGAGGTATAATGATCTCAATATGTGATGGTATATAAGAAGAGGAATGTAGAGATGTGTTTTACATTGAAAAAGGCCTGTGGGCTGAAACCGGTCTGTTTTTGTACATTAAAATCAGATAATTGCTCCAGTTGAGTGATGGTTGTTTTTGCTGTTTTTGACTTTGCTGTTTGATCCTATGCACCTGCTATCCTTGCAGAGGTTCTGGTTAGGAGATTTACTGTGTAGCATCTGCCTTATGTGCACGGATGGACAGCCATCTACAAACACCAGCAAGGAACACACTGTGTGAGAAATGCAATGACAGTAGTAACCTGCAGTCCATGCTTTGTCCCTGTCAAGGTCACATATCTGTCCCCAAACAGTTTGTCAACTCAATCAGTACACCTCACACACCAGCCTCACCTACACAACACACACAAACATCTGCAGTGGTCCTCAACATACACATCCAGAAAGAAAATGGATATCCGAGGCAGAGGTGCACATGGATGCCACAGCCATACACAGCACATACCACACATGGACACACACCTGTGTCCCACAGTCATGCAGGCATCAGCCCATGTCAAACATGTTACACATAGGGGACTCCAGTGGAGATACACTGGTGTGCCTCTGACCTGGCTGTGTATGTGGATGGTAATAATTACTTGTGTGTCACATGGCAAGCACAAACAGGTACTGTCATGGGTCTGTCACAGTACATGTTGGTGTGCCTGATCTGACATGTACATCCCTGGACTATATGCACTGAGACATGACTGAGCACACTGGTTGTGTGTCACAGGCAGGTATGTCCCTAGCCCTACACTACGTTATGCTGTCACCCAGACTGATGCCACAATACAATCAGGGAATGATTGCCCTTAACATGTGCACATCCTGTGATATTCCAGGGGTTCCATTACCTAGGAGTGCGGGATGATAATGTAAACAGACCACTATTCCCTGTGAGAGATGGCCTCCATCTGTCTTCACTGGTATTCATACATCTGCCACTGGTTATCAGCAGCACCATAGTGACTCCATTATTAAAAGTGGTGAAGTTATCACTACCAACATACATGTGTCAGTGCAGCACACATTAACGGCCATGCTGCTAAATGTTAGAGGTGTACCTATGACTTTGCCCTCATTGCAAGTAGTCCTAACCCTAGGTACTGCAGACATCTGTGCGGTCACACAGACCATGGTTCAAAGCTGCAAAGAGCACCCCAGCCCACCTGGTCAACCATCCTATCATACACTCAGATGCCAAGGTGTAGCCGGTAAGGCCATGGGACATGGGGTATCAGTATATATGAGAGACATACACACCTCCACACTATACAGGCAGTAAGATGCACAGGGGACACTGCAGGGGAAGTTCACCATTGTCAGCACACACCTATTCAAATCACAGCTAGCTACTGGCCAACACATGACCAGAAAAACCATTCAGCCTATATGGACCTCAACTGTATTAGGAGTCGGGTCTGTACCCTGATCCTGGGTCAGTTGAACGACCCTAACATACATTATCAGACATATTCATGCCACCACACAAATGGCCGGAGAGCCATCAACAGTGGACATACAAACACCTTGGTGCAGCCAGAAGTTACCCCCACATGCGGTGAACGTGTATTGCAGTTGACATTACACAACACCGGGTACCATTGCAGCATACCTACAGTGTCATCCTCTGTGGCAAAGCAACCATCATGCAGTCACATTTGCAGTCACCATCTCCCACAATACCCATCTAGCTAGGGTCAGCCATACATACACCTCCAACATAGAATACATCCTCTGGGGGGGTATACACAGCCTCACAGCTCCCAATCCCTCATTAAGGACTGGCACCAATATCCACACATACACACAAGTGCAGTATGTGCATTTGTATAGCTGCATGTAGTCAGGTATACCTGACAGGCCTACATCATCCTCTGCTAGGATATGCACACCTGTCTAGTGGACATCTGCAATACATACTGTCCATAACAGGGATTACATACTGCTGTTTGAGACAAAGTAGGGACATGTACCCAATTTGGAGCAATGTCTCCATAGCATGTACATGAGAATGAGATCAATCCTGCAAACCTGCACAAGCACAGAACGTTTATAGTCTACATCCACTCCAGACAGTCATCTCCCTTACTGTACATATGTCTGCAACAGCACAGAAAGCACCTGCAGCTGCTCACTTGAGGTGCTCAAGGACACCTGCTATACCAGTGCTGTTGCTATACCATATTGGATGCCTGACAGAGTCGGTGTAGGCCTTACACACTGTCTTCACCATCAGTACATCAGGATAGCCACAGTACCTCCCCCATCTCCTATATGTAGGGAATAGGTCACTACTGCCGTGTGAATGTCATGGTATACATCTGCCATGGGAACCTACCACATCACAGGATGCATCTTACATGACCCCAAGCATAACCTTAAAGCACCATAAGGAACCATATTCAAAGGAGGACTGAGTACCACCTTTGTCCCAACTGTTTGTTGGATGACCACTGTCACCCCTTTAGAATAAGGTGCTACGTCCCCCACTCAGTCACATGATAGACCCAGCAGCTTAACTAGGCTGTTCTGCAAGGCCATAGCACAGTTTCTAGAGCACCCCAGTAATAAGCACAGTGGCGACCTGCACAAAATCCATCATGCACACTTAGGCTTTGTCAAGGAAGGGTTCATGTCTGCTACACTCGGTTGACATGTATGACACAGTTACCAAAGCCATGGACAGGAGGTGACAGTACAAACTGCCTACCTTGACAAACTCTATGACAGTATAACCCCCATGGCCATTATAGACATAACACCCCCATATATGCTTCACACCATATGTTACCATATGGGTAGCACACCGGTGCGTTACCCACTTATTCAACATAGGGGAATTCACCTCAAGAGGTTGACCCATAACTACTTGTGTAACCTGTTTTTTATGTTTGGTTCTCTGTTATGCATGATGTACACTCATGTCTGCAGATGACTGCATGGTGTGTGCTGTCACTGGATGCCCTACTGATGTCAGCATCTGCCTAGGAGGGTCTCGTACAGATACATGACTGTTGCCAGACACATGGCCTCAGGCCACATAGGACATGCAGTGTCAACCCCTTTGGGGAGAGTGACATCACCACATAGTATCACAGTACTAACAACATCCTAGGCACACAATCAGCCATGAGGGAGCTGTGGACACAGGTGTTTGTCAACATGACATTTCAACACAATGTTGCTCCCATTGTAAGGTACACTTTCTACATGGCCCATGTCATACTTAAGAGTATGTCATCAAGGGACATGGAGTATACACATCCCCATATTCCCCCCTGTGAGGGCCATTATTGTATCTAATTCCCTGTACATGATTCACATCACGCAGCACATGCAGCAGCTGGGGACATCACAGAGCTTCCCCACCAGCTGATACCAGGGCATCAAACATCTACCATACACTGATAGGCTATAAGGGTAACCCTCTACCCAGTTTCATACATACTCCTCAGGGGTGACCTCAGTGTGGCATGCCAGGTAATCACTGACTACATTGCTGGGACTGCAGCATGAGTGGAAGTCATGCCACTCTGTTAACACACACACACACACACCCTCAACCTGGCATGTCACATGAACTGGGCATGTTGGCAGCTCAGATGTCTGTCCCACACAATCACCCTGTGGTGGAATGGGCACCCTATCCACATCAGGCAGGGTAGCCATTTACACCTTTACAGGCATAACCTGGATAACTGGATGGTTAACTGCACATACACCTTTGGGATACCACCTGTGTCCCTGCTGGACTGGGACATCACATGCTGGCTTGCATATACATGGGCTAACATCTGGCCTAGGCATATGGCTGCTCAGGGCCCATAGCCTAGTAACCTCATATGGTACTAGGAATACCACATATGGAGTGAGTGCTGTGGCAGACTGTGTTGTGTCCACAACCAACACTGCCATCGAACTGTTCGGTGTCCCTTATGGGCAAAGTTGCAGTACCCTGTCATCCAGCCTACATCTGACAAATAGGGGAGTGGTAGTACACATGCATGTGGACATTCCAGCAACGACTGTGCTACAAAATAACTGAGTGCAGTGCATATGGAGTGTTGGGTGTCCTCGTAGGTGTCTGACAGTTGCAGTGCCCAGATGTTTGCGGAATGTGTACACGTGCCTCATAGATGTAGACCCCCTGCTAGAGAAATGTGGATTTCCGGACAATACGTGATGGTTGTCCACAGAGTTTGGGGAATGTGTCTGTGACATGCCAGACCCCTGGGAACACAGTATGGTACATTAATATCTGTTACTGTATTCATTCCCTTACATTGTATGCTCAATATGTATGCACAGCTGCTGAGGCAGAGCCAGTGTCCCCCCACTACCAGTGACTATAACCTGCTGTTTTGCTGCAGGGTGTCACCAGGTATAATAGCCATATGTATCAGGCAATGAAATACAGGTGTAGAGTACACAGTGACCTAGCCAGATTACATCAGGAACTGTCTGGGACACCTGGACAATCTTTGAAGTAAGCTTGTATGACATTCACAGACTGGAGAGGGGCTCACTGACAGTACATGATGTAATATGCCAGCTGTATCCACCAGTACTTACTGTCAGTACTGTACAACAGACAATCCAGTAGCAGTCATATGTGAGCTGACCATTGCTAGAGTGAGTCAGGGGCCAGAGCTGTGATCTGTGTCACTGCAGACAGCCATAAGGTATGACGGTAGGTGCTGGACAGCAGACTAAGAGCAATATGTCACTCCAATAAATGTGGTTGAGACTTACTGTGCACATTTCTATTTCCCATGACTGCATCCCCCCATCTGCATTCCATTACATGCTTAATTTTCTGACATACCTGGTATACTGCTGTACTCCTTTGTGAGAGGAAATCCCATTGTAATCTCCTTGTGAGAGGAAATCCCATTGTAATCTCCTATAGAATCACAGCCTGTCTTCATGAGGAAAGTGTCAGACCTGCTTATCATAGGCAGCAGCTTGCCTTTTATAGGTAATGCTTATGAACAGGTGATTGCCTGTGCAGCAATCTGTGACTCCCACTAGCTAATTGTATCCAGAACATCTGGGCTGCATTGCCATTAGCCAATGACATGGGAATACAATCCTATAATTAAAGCCTTAATGTAAGCCTTGGCTCTGGCCTGTGAGGAGGACATTACCAAGGTGCAGGGGCTACAGCATCACAATGGGTATGTAGAAATAGTGTTCACTGTTTGGATTAATGTGTTATGTCCTCAGTTGTGCATGCTATGTTTGGCCATTGTTAGGGTTTGTGATTCTGTGGCAGGTTACTGTTTAACAATGTGTGTTGGGCTCAGTAAGGAGACAGGCATATGTGAGTGTCATACATCCTTTTTATCTGAATGTGCATGCTGCTGCAGTTGATGCTGGTGTATCAGCTGTGTATGTTTGCAGAGGGTGACTGTGATACATGTACCTGTCACCTGAACACCCCCCAACCCTTTATGTATGGTTATGTGGCCGCCCTGTTCTAGGTGTTTGGGAGTTATGGTAGGTCTGCAACAGTTAGCTGAATATACAGCTGCATTCTTGGCAGTAGTTATACTGGGGATTGTTAAGACATTGGGGGACAGTGTCAGCTGTTGTGTCACAGCATGGCCAAGGTGAGGGTACCTATTACAGTCCAGGTGAGGCATGTGCCACTGGTACATATGTTAAGTAGTAGCACCATCCAGACAGTGGTAGGGGAGGTTTAGGGCACACATTGACATTTGTTCCACCCTCCAGGCCTTTGATATGCTACTGTGGGTGGCACTGATTGTGGTAGCAGCAAGCAGGTCTGCTGGACATTGCAGGGCTCGGTTATTTGTGGGTTGTATTGCTGAGCATGTAGTTGTCATGCAACAGACACGACTGTGGACCTGAACTGTGGGTGTCCAAATGTCAGACATACTGGGAATGTTACAGATAGAGCTATGGAGTAACTAATGTGGGAGGTGTAGTTACAAGAAGTATGTGCATGCATACAGTGTGTTACACAGGATCGGCATGAACATGTATGCTTGGATGGCTATGTCGTGTGACACTGACCTGTCTGTCATGCTTTTCTGAAATCAGTCTGCCACTGCCTTGCCGTTACATCAGCACACAGAATAGCTTTGATGACAACCATGCCATATGTAGGTGACATGACTGTGGACATTCTGCAACAGTCTGTGCAGTTGTCAGCTGTACCTGATATGGTGGGCTTCCTGTGAATCCATCAATATGTCTTTGGCTGTGTATTGGTTCGATGTCTTCCAGAGATCAGTTGTCCTAGTGGTGCGTTGCTCTGAGGGCAGAGGGTTCTGTGTTCTACACTTGCTAGGGCTGGTTATTTTGTTGCTGGGAAGAACAGTGTCTGAATCAGATAGGGTGATTAAAGCAGTTTAAGCAGGTTTGCACAATGCACTGCAGTGCTCAGCAGTGCTTACTCCTGCTTAAACCTGCACTATTTCCAAAAAGAAAAGATAAAAGGGCTGATATGATAGTGGTAAAATGGGGGCAAGTAGGGGGAAAAACAATATGAAAGGCAGCTAGGGATGTGCAGGATGGGTGTAGGAAAAGACCATAGCTCGCTGTCCATTTCTTGTATAAGAACAGCTGTGCATGATGTGGACAATTTAGAGCCTCACACCCCACACGGAGGGGTGTGGGTGACATAAGTTTGTTGATTAATTGATGGGATGATTGATTCATGGCAGTGTATGTGGGGTGAAATGGAGACCTATGTATGGGACTTTTTTTTTGGGGGGGGCAGATGTCCTTTTTCTTTTAAGGTGAGAGTGAGATGTTCAAATCAGTCAGTGAACGAGGGTAAGGCGGTCCACACAGCCTGTTTGACCTCACCAAGGCCTTCAACATCATCCCCCACTCTGGAATCATAGATAAACTTACTAAGCTAGGCATTAATCCCTACGTCACTTGGGTTGCCAACTGGCTTACTGACAGAACTCACACTGCTGATTTCTCAGATCTAGCTCTGTTGAAACTGTCTTGTGTGTGTGTCTGAAGCTCTGCACTAGTTGTTAAACTGCACTGAAATTCCTTTAAGTGTTAATTAGCTTGGGGGGTTTTCTGATAACTTTAAAACCTGTGTTGGTTACATCTCTGGTAATCATTTTAAGTAGAGTTGCTGCTACTGAGATTTGTCTGCATACATCAACTGGACATAAGCTGATTTAAGTATATTTCCTTCATTTTATTGTGGTTGTTATAACTTGGGGACTGATTTCTCAGATCTAGCTCTGTTGAAACTGTCTTCCCACCCCTCCCTGTTCTTGGATGTAGTTTAAATTTGGTGGCTTTTGCAGTGCCCGCCCCACTGTAGATTTGATCTAGGACACTCCCCAGTCCCTTCTCTTTACCGCATTCTCTCTAATAAAGCCTTTCTGCACTTGCTTTTAGTCCTTTTTAATTTAAGTACATTTTTTTCATCCTGTGTGTGGACTAAGATTGCTACATACTCAAGTGTGCCAGCTTGCACTGCATGTGAATTATTTTATAGCATTTACTGTCTGTTTTTTCCTTGTCGCTGTAAAAAAAAAAAAAAAAAATCTCTTGTTTTCCTGCCTTACTGAACTAGAGTAGTCCAGTTTCAGAGTTGCTGATCCCTGGGCTTTGTTTTTAGTTCCTGTTACTGATCCATTGCCTTATTAGGAAGGAGGGAAGTTTCTTTGCTTACCAGTGGGAGTGGGAAGCACTGAGCGGCCTTTTGTCCGATTTGGTGAAGTTTCAGCCAGAAACTAGTAGTCCATTGGTCGTTTTGGGCCAGTTCCTAGCTCCTTTCAGCCCCTGCTATAAAACACGCTAAACACGCGTTTTCCAGCTTGTACCAACTCAGCACAGATCCTCGTGGTGGCCTGCAGAGTGATCCAAGCAGCAGAGAGCTAATGAGTGACTTTCTACCAGATATAAGTATTTTTGTGGCTTTCCCACTGTTATTAAGCTAGCGACTGCATTTCACCTGTTTTACTGCTACTTTAAGTGATTTCTGCATTTTACACTGTTTATTGCACTTTAAGTTACTAATTGTTGCAAATTGTTTCTGTAGGCTACACACTAAAGTGCTAGCCGATTTACAGCATTTATAGCATTTACTGTCTGTTTTTTCCTTGTCTCTGTAATAAAACAAAAAAATCTCTTGTTTTCCCGCCTTACTGAACTAGAGTAGTCCAGTTTCAGAGTTGCTGATCCCTGGGCTTTGTTTTTAGTTCCTGTCACTGATCCATTGCCTTATTAGGAGGAGGAAGTTTCTTTGCTTACCAGTGGGAGTGGGAAGCACTGAGCGCCTTTCTGTCCGATTTGGTGAAGTTTCAGCCGGAAACTAGTAGTCCATTGGTCATTTTGGGCCAATTCCTAGCTCCTTTCAGCCCCTGCTATAAAACACGCTAAACACGCGTTTTCCAGCTTGTACCAACTCAGCACAGATCCTCGTGGTGGCCTGCAGAGTGATCCAAGCAGCAGAGAGCTAAAAGAGTGACTTTCTACCAGATATAAGTATTTTGTGGCTTTCCCACTGTTATTAAGCTAGCGACTGCATTTCGCCTGTTTTACTGCTACTTTAAGTGATTTCTGCATTTTACACTTTTTATTGCACTTTAAGTTACTAATTGTTGCAAATTGTTTCTGTAGGCTACACACTAAAGTGCGCTAGCCGATTTACAGCATTTATAGCATTTACTGTCTGTTTTTTTTTCCTTGTCTCTGTAATAAAACAAAAAAAATCTCTTGTTTTCCCGCCTTACTGAACTAGAGTAGTCCAGTTTCAGAGTTGCTGATCCCTGGGCTTTGTTTTTAGTTCCTGTTACTGATCCATTGCCTTATTAGGGAGGAGGGAAGTTTCTTTGCTTACCAGTGGGAGTGGGAAGCACTGAGCAGCCTTTCTGTCCGATTTGGTGAAGTTTCAGCCAGAAACTAGTAGTCCATTGGTCGTTTTGGGCCAATTCCTAGCTCCTTTCAGCCCCTGCTATAAAACACGCTAAACACGCGTTTTCCAGCTTGTACCAACTCAGCACAGATCCTCGTGGTGGCCTGCAGAGTGATCCAAGCAGCAGAGAGCTAAAAGAGTGACTTTCTACCAGATATAAGTATTTTTGTGGCTTTCCCACTGTTATTTAAGCTAGCGACTGCATTTCGCCTGTTTTACTGCTACTTTAAGTGATTTCTGCATTTTACACTGTTTATTGCACTTTAAGTTACTAATTGTTGCAAATTGTTTCTGTAGGCTACACACTAAAGTGCGCTAGCCGATTTACAGCATTTATAGCATTTACTGTCTGTTTTTTCCTTGTCTCTGTAATAAAACAAAAAAAAATCTCTTGTTTTCCTGCCTTACTGAACTAGAGTAGTCCAGTTTCAGAGTTGCTGATCCCTGGGCTTTGTTTTTAGTTCCTGTTACTGATTCATTGCCTTATTAGGGAGGAGGGAAGTTTCTTTGCTTACCAGTGGGAGTGGGAAGCACTGAGCAGCCTTTCTGTCCGATTTGGTGAAGTTTCAGCCAGAAACTAGTAGTCCATTGGTTGTTTTGGGCCAATTCCTAGCTCCTTTCAGCCCCTGCTATAAAACACGCTAAACACGTTTTCCAGCTTGTACCAACTCAGCACAGATCCTCGTGGTGGCCTGCAGGGTGATCCAAGCAGCAGAGAGCTAAAAGAGTGACTTTCTACCAGATATAAGTATTTTTGTGGCTTTCCACTGTTATTTAAGCTAGCAACTGCATTTCGCCTGTTTTATTGCTACTTTAAGTGATTTCTGCATTTTACACTGTTTATTGCACTTTAAGTTACTAATTGTTGCAAATTGTTTCTGTAGGCTACACACTAAAGTCGCTAGCCGATTTACAGCAATTACTGTCTGTTTTTCCTTATCTCTGTAATAAAACAAAAAAAATCTCTTGTTTCCCACCTTACTGAACTAGAGTAGTCCAGTTTCAGAGTTGCTGATCCCTGGGCTTTGTTTTTAGTTCCTGTTACTGATCCATTGCCTTATTAGGAAGGAGGGAAGTTTCTTTGCTTACCAGTGGGAGTGGGAAGCACTGAGCAGCCTTTTTGTCTGATTTGGTGAAGTTTCAGCCAGAAACTAGTAGTCCATTGGTCGTTTTGGGCCAATTCCTAGCTCCTTTCAGCCCCCTGCTATAAAACACGCTAAACACGCGTTTTCCAGCTTGTACCAACTCAGCACAGATCCTCGTGGTGGCCTGCAGAGTGATCCAAGCAGCAGAGAGCTAAAAGAGTGACTTTCTACCAGATATAAGTATTTTTGTGGCTTTCCCACTGTTATTTAAGCTAGCGACTGCATTTCGCCTGTTTTACTGCTACTTTAAGTGATTTCTGCATTTTACACTGTTTATTGCACTTTAAGTTACTAATTGTTGCAAATTGTTTCTGTAGGCTACACACTAAAGTGCGCTAGCCGATTTACAGCATTTATAGCATTTACTGTCTGTTTTTTCCTTGTCTCTGTAATAAAACAAAAAAAAAATCTCTTGTTTTCCTGCCTTACTGAACTAGAGTAGTCCAGTTTCAGAGTTGCTGATCCCTGGGCTTTGTTTTTAGTTCCTGTTACTGATTCATTGCCTTATTAGGGAGGAGGGAAGTTTCTTTGCTTACCAGTGGGAGTGGGAAGCACTGAGCAGCCTTTCTGTCCGATTTGGTGAAGTTTCAGCCAGAAACTAGTAGTCCATTGGTTGTTTTGGGCCAATTCCTAGCTCCTTTCAGCCCCTGCTATAAAACACGCTAAACACGTTTTCCAGCTTGTACCAACTCAGCACAGATCCTCGTGGTGGCCTGCAGGGTGATCCAAGCAGCAGAGAGCTAAAGAGTGACTTTCTACCAGATATAAGTATTTTTGTGGCTTTCCACTGTTATTTAAGCTAGCAACTGCATTTCGCCTGTTTTATTGCTACTTTAAGTGATTTCTGCATTTTACACTGTTTATTGCACTTTAAGTTACTAATTGTTGCAAATTGTTTCTGTAGGCTACACACTAAAGTCGCTAGCCGATTTACAGCAATTACTGTCTGTTTTTTCCTTGTCTCTGTAATAAAACAAAAAATCTCTTGTTTTCCGCCTTACTGAACTAGAGTAGTCCAGTTTCAGAGTTGCTGATCCCTGGGCTTTGTTTTAGTTCCTGTTACTGATCCATTGCCTTATTAGGAAGGAGGGAAGTTTCTTTGCTTACCAGTGGGAGTGGGAAGCACTGAGCGGCCTTTTGTCTGATTTGGTGAAGTTTCAGCCAGAAACTAGTAGTCCATTGGTCGTTTTGGGCCAATTCCTAGCTCCCTTCAGCCCCTGCTATAAAACACGCTAACGCGTGTAAGCGATTTAGCGGAGTTACCACTGTTGCACACAAGAGCAGCGGCGGTTAAACAAGGTTAAACTATTTGGGCCATCTAAATTCCACTCTTCCAATTTTCCCTTAAAACTACCTTCCTCGAGCTGTACTGCTGATCTAACCAGCATATCCTATAACTGAAAAGTTCATCTCTACTTGATTCCCAAGTAGACTATTCTCTATCTGTAAAGCCTAGCACTTACTCCTACAGTACTTGCACCTTGATAAAGCACTCTTATTATAGATAGTACCCCACCAGCCTAAAACCCACTTCCCCCGGAGTCCTTTGAAAGTCTCTTTATCTACTAATTCTAGTATGTCGAGGGATCAGTTGCTAGTGTCCTCTCCAGCTCAACTGGTGAACCTGGGAATATTGAGGCAATGTTACAACTGCCTCATGTACACAGACAATCCTCTCCTTCTCCCACAAAACACAAATACATGCGAGAGATGCAACTATACGGCCAAACTGGAGGCTGAGCTCTCTCAACATAGGACTGGCAAGACCAGACAGGAGGAGAAGGTAACCACACACAATACATACCCAGTCACACATGGTACCATCACAACTTCAAATCATACACATACTCACACAAAGACATACTCGGAGGCTCTGATCAAAAATTTACCAAAACAGCAGAGGCCACCAAAGCAGACACCCAAACAACTACCACCTCACGACCCAACACATGCAACACATAGACCACACAGTCAGAGTGTCAAACAGTCACAGCCCTTAAGGCCAAACAAAATGCCAGACACACTTGTCATTGGTGATTCCATAGTCAGACACACTGGCGTCCCGCTCACCAGACTGAGTAAAGAGAAGGTCACAGTAAGCTGCCTGTCAGGCTAGAATCCGCCACATAACGCAAGCACTCAGGTCTCTCAACAGCAGGTACAAGTACGACTCAGTCATTGTCCACGCTGGTGTCAGCGACCTGAGGCGTACCTCCTTGGACTACATGAAAGGGACATCGTGGAGCTCTCTGATTATGTAGCCCAGGCAGGTATGACCCTGACCTTGAGCAGTATCCTACCTTCACCTAGAATGATGCCACAATACAGTGATAAGATGATCAGCTTTAATAATTGGCTTAAATTCTGGTGTCATTCAAAGGGATCAATGTCTGTCTGCCTGGGATGACATGCTGGACAAGCCACGCTGCTCGCAAGGGGCGGCTTGCACCTGTCACCCTGGGCTTCCGGATATTGGCAAGGCTCTTGCCACCCCATAGTGCCTTTTTAGGCAAGGCTCAAATTCTAAACCTACCACCCTAGAACACCAAAAAGGAAAAAAACTAAGGGTAATGCTGCTCAATGCCAGAAGTCTCAATCTCAAGATGCACTGACTCGAGGCCCTTCTCAATATGGAGAACATCGATGTCTGTGCTGTGACAGAAACCTGGTTCAAGGCTCCTGAGAGCACCCCAGCACTAACAGGTTTCACCTCATATCATGCGTTCCGCCCCAAAATCCGGACAACACCAAGAAAGGAGGGTGTCCATATTCATAAAGGACACCCACACCTCAAGGTTGGTGGCAACGCATGATGCATCGGAGACCATCCAGGTGCAATTAACCATAGGCAAGACTGCTCTGCAATTTGTAGCATGTTACAGGCCACCCTCTCAAACTCAGGAACCTCACATGGCCTTCCTGAAAACATTGGAGGGATAAATGTATCTCCAAACACCATCATACTAGGTGACTTTAACTACCCTAATATAGACTGGGAACACTACTCAAGCCCGAACACTCTAACCCAAAGATTCCTGGAGTTCATAAACTCAAATGCCATGGAACAACTAGTCACCATCCCCACAAGAGGAGAAAACATACTTGATCTCATCATCACGAACATGGGATCAAAATGTTCAACACCGAAGTATACCCCTCACTGGTGAGATCAGATCATAAACTAATCTCGCTGGAGGTCCTCATCCGCCCCACCTGAAACAAAAAGACCACAGTGAAAAACTTCTCAAAAGCCGATTTCACACTTCTAAAACTAGTGTGGTCTCCTTTAAGGCCCCTGAGCCAGTGGTAAACATTACTCAAACCGCTGAATCACTTACAAATGCCTTCTACCAGCACCTACAGGACTGCATGGATCAGGCAATCCCAAACAAAACTAAGACTCTCTGTACCAAAGGCAAGCGTCCAGTCTGGTGGACCCCAGCCATAAACAAGCTCTACAACAAAAGGAGGAAGCTACTACAAGATAGAGCAAAATCCTTGAAAGGTAAGACACCTTTGATCATTATAAGTAAAAACTAAGAGCTCTCATAAAATCATCCAAGGCAAATTTTGAGAGAAAAATCGCCAAGGACTCTAAAGAGAATCATAAGGCCTTCTTTAGCTATGTTAGAAACCTAGGAGGAAACTCCCAGATATGCTCAGAATTAGTTCAAAATGATGTGAAAATTACTGAACCTACACACATTGCCAACATACTGGCTGACAGGTTCAGTGCAAACTTCTCCCCTCCCCAAAAGGAGAGTTATCTATTCCAGAGGATTGTAGCCCCCAAACATCTCCAACGCCCAGGTGAGAACAGTCCTCACTAAGGCAAAAACACAGCATCCATGGGACCGGATGGTGTCCCCGGCTGTGTGCTTCATGAACTCAATGAGGAATTAAACCCACAGTTAGGACAGCTGTTTAATCTTAGCCTCACCTCAGGATACGCACTCCAAGGAGTGGCGACGCGACTGTGGTCCCACTTCATAAGGGCGGTGCCTCCACAGACCCTGGAAATTACCGCCCCATTAGCTTGACAAGCCTTATCTGCAAAGCCATGGAGAGGATCATAATGGAACTCATAAATAAAGACATAGGGAACTTGCAGACTTTGGATCCAACTCAGTTTGGCTTTGTCAAAGGCAGATCCTGCCTCTTAAACTTGGTTGACTTTTTCGAGACAGTCACCAAGGCCATTGATGAGGGAGAGGCAGTCCATACAGCCTACCTCGACCTGGCAAAGGCCTTCGACACAATACCCCACTCAGGTATCATCGAAAAACTCATCAGCTTGAATGTAAACCCATACATCACAAGATGGGTTGCAAACTGGCTAAGTGACAGAACCCACAGGGTCAGAGTTGCTGGAGCCATGTCAGACTCAAAGCCTGTCACAAGTGGTGTCCCACAGGGCTCAGTCCTGGGTCCACTCTTGTTCGGCATCTACTTTTCTGAAGTACAAGCAAACACAGGAGGGTTATGGCTGACAAAGTTTGCAGATGACTGCAAACTGGGCCATAGTCGAAAACACATCTGACACAGATATCCTCCAGAAGGGCCTCACAGAAATGGATAACTGGTGCCAGAGCCATGGCCTGAAGTTAAACGCCAAAAATGCATAGTCATACCCTTTGGGAAAAACAAGGCTACCCCTAGCTACCATATAGGTGGCAATCCACTGAGCACAGAAAAAGTCATCAGAGATCTGGGGACCCAGGTTGACAGTAGCCTTTCGTTTGACACTCATGTTGCTAAAGTAGTTAGGAAAACCTTCTATATCACCCACCTGATCATGAAGGGATTCACATCTAGATCAAGGGAGGTCATCGTCCCCTGTACTCATCACTTATTAGACCTATGATTGAGTACAATGCCCGCTCGAATGTATCTGACCAGACACCTGCTGCAGCTTGAAAGGCCCCAAAAGTTCCTCACCAAAAGGATAAAGGGTCTCAAAAATATGTCTTATGCTGCCCGACTGAAAGAACTCCAGCTCTATTCAGTCTCATACCGCTTGCTCAGAGGTGACCTGTGCCTGACATATAAGGCCATGTCAAACCCAGATTTGATGAATATGCTTCACCTCAAAAAATCTAGATCCCTCAGAACCACAAGGGCGGAGACTTAAACCTTGACACGGTTATAAATAGAACGTGCTGGAGGGACAGATTCATCACCCAGAGACTCCCTATGCTGTGGAACAAAATCCCGGTACATGTGAGGCAGAGCACCTCTCTGGTCTTGTTCAAGAGGAATCTTGACCAATGGATGGGAGATTGCAGATATACCCCAGGGATTACTTCAGCGTCACTGCTTGACAGAGGCACAGCAAAATGATAGGCATAGTTTTTATTCAAACTAAAGGGGTGGCGAAAGCCACATAACTATGGGCTAGGCTTATAAATGCCCTTGGGCAGATAGCCTAGTATGAACCTATGAACCTATGAACCTATGAACCTAAAAGTAGCCAACTCCAAATCCAGCTCCAAACAAGTGACAAGTGGAGTACCTTAGGGTTCAGTCCTGGGACCGCTCTTGTTTGGCATCTACTTGTCTGAAGTACAGGCCAACACTAAGGGACTCTGACTAACAAAGTTTGCAGATGACTGCAAACTGGTAGCCATTACTGAATCCCCAAATGATGTGGATATTCTTCAAAAGGGCCTTACAGAAACAGATGCTTGGTGCCAGAGCCATGGGCTCAAGCTCAGTGCCAAGAAATGTATAGATATCCCATTTGGGAAAAAAAACATGTACCCATGAATTACCACATAGTTGGCAGTACACTAAACACCGAAAGTGTGATGAGACCTAGGGACACAGGTGGGCAGTGGTCTCACCTTTGATAACCACATCATCACAACAGTCAGGAAATCCTTATGTGTGGCACACATCATCACTAAGGGCTTTTCATCCAGAAAAAAGGAGGTCATTGACCCTCTGTACTCATCCCTCATTAGACCCATTATAGAATACAATGCCTTGTTTGGTATGTACCTCTCAAGACATCTGCAACAACTGGAAAGGCCACAGAAATACCTCACTGAAAGAATCACAGGCCTAAAGCAGTTGCCCTATGCTGACCACCTAAAAAAACCTCCAGTTATACTCTGTCACATATCGTCTACTCAGAGGCGATCTCTTCTTAACATACAAGGCCATGTCAAACCCAGAGCTGTTGGACATGCTACACTTAAAAAAATCCCAATCCCTCAGAGCCACATGCTCCAGGGATCTAAAGCTTGTCATCGCAATGAACAAAACATGCTGGAGGGATAGGTTCCTGACCCAGAGACTCCCCAGACTCTGGAATAGACTGCCCATTAATATTAAGCAGAGCGCCTCTTTGGCCCTCTTCAAAAGGAACCTTGACGATTGGATGGGAGATAGGAAATTCACCCCGAGGATCATGTCATTCGCCCTGCTAGACAGGGGTCCAAGGAAGTAAATATTGTGGGAAGAAATAGCCAGGGAATTGTTATGGCTAGGCTTGTATAGGCCCTAGGGCCAATAGTCTAGTACCAACCTATGAACCTGTGTTGGGGAAGGGTTTTAGGTATGTTTGGGGAGGTCAGTTGTGTAGGAGAGTTTGCATTTTCAGACAGACAAGACAGAGGACAGGGGCAGTGTATGACACATGAGGGGGTAAACACCTTGGATGGAGAGGGTGGTTGGCAATCAGAGGACCAAGTGCCCCCAGATGGAAACAGTGGGATTGAGGTCCCCACCCATGAGCAGTCACCACTGCCCCTTCACAGCCCTGATGGTGGCTGTGCAGGGGGTTGGGCACTAAGGCCAGGCTGCCCCTTGAGGTGTGCCAGTCTGCCCTTTATCTGAAGCAGGCAGTCATCCAAATCCTGCTGGATGACCCTATGCATCATCCCTGAGAGTTGATTATGGGTAACAGAATCCTCCCCATGCCTGCACCTGGGGGGGATGAGCCCTGTCCCCTGAGGTGGTTCCACACAAGGGTGGTGCTCGACCAGCAGAGGAGGCAGCTCCAGGTTGGGTCCCAGATGTGCTGGACCTGGTGCCGTGGCCAGATGAGGTGGGACAGGTGGATCCGCTGGGATTAGCCTACCCAAATGTGCTCTGGTGTTGAGGTTTGTCAAAGTGTATTGGCTGTCCATAAATAAAACATTTCAATGTTATTTATAACAGCATGCGTGGGTGTTCCAATTAACCCAGAACAATGGAATTGCATAGCAAATGGAACACATGCATAAATGGAATAACAGTCATTATTGTAACAACATGCCAGTAACAGTTATGGCAACAGGCCAATGACAGTGGAATTTCAACAAGGTATGTTAGTATGCAACCATTGAAATATATGAACAATAATACAACACAAGTCCCAACATTAGGTTTTGAGAACAACATATCCATAGTATATGAATAATAATTAGTGATGCAGATAAGGGGTGGGGGAAAGAAAAACATTCCATTAACTGTATAGGCTATATTTTTCACAACAGTACATGCCCAATACTCTACAGGTCTGCCCATACTTTACATCTACCTGTGCCCTATAGCTTTTGTAGCATGTACATACCTGTTAAGCTGTCAATCTGGAATGGTATGGGCTAAGCTGTGAGAACTATAGGTACATAACTACAGGGGAATCATACTTGTCAGGGTTACATATATGACTAACAAGGTGTACCCTGCACTGATGTGTGCATGTGCTACTGGCATTCTTCAAATGGATTTATATCTGTGTCCTAGATTATTGGCAACAGTGATCACTAGTCGTGACAGTGTGACACTTGAGAGACGTATCGAGAAGAGTGTACGGTGTATATACCTGTCCTGCTGTCATTTGCAAGCATGGGGTTGGACTACTGGCATACATTCACAGGCACACCAAGCATACAGTAGTACATCTGTACACAATTTATTAGTATACCCTTCATACAGCTAATGCAAACATTTCTTTACCTGTCAGCCCTGTGGAGAAAATATCTGATGTTATGTGATCCTATCTCACCTACATTCTGAACTGATGGGTTCAGAGCCGATCCCTCGGCTCCGACTCGGCACGCTTATGCTATAGAGCGAGGCCTCTAATTGGCTGAGCTATCTTTATCCCAGGATGCACCACCACTAATCCCCCAGATCTCGTTTGCCGCTAACAAGCTTAGACGTGGTCTCAACATTGGCTGGGCTAAGTACTATTTATTAGGCTTTTCCTGTCACAAATTTCCTTACTTTGAACCCAAAAGCTGTTTTAACAGCTATTGTTGTTATATTAGTGTGTTTGGTGAATTTCTGTTAGCAAATTCGTGATTTTTTTAGTCAGGGAAGGTTTCCCGTTTTAGTTAGAGGGGCCTTCCCCTGTTACTTTGCTGTTTGTGTATTTTTCTTGGGTCAAGTACCCATTTAAGTTAGAGGGTCTTGACTCTCTTTCTGTCTTCCACTCTTTGTTATCTGTTACTTGGTGTAACAAAAAAAAAAAAAAAAAATATATACATAATTTTGTTAAAATTTTTGTGAAAGTTGTTGTATTGAACTTTCTTTAACTGAAGCTTGGTGTTGCTTTATATATATATTGGTTCTTTGACAAAGCAGTTATGTCGAAAGAACACAAACCCTCCGGGTTTAAGAAATGCACGAGGTGTGGTTTTAAAATGTCCATAACGGACGACCACGCCTCGTGCGTCTATTGCTTAGGTGCTAAGCATTTACAGGAGTCGTGTAGTGTGTGCCACGCGTTCTCTTCCAGAGTCCTCCAGGAGAGGAAAAACAAATTAATCCTCAAGGGATTAATCAAGCCTTCCTTCGAGGAGGCTTTATCTTCCTCTCCGTCTCCTTCTAAAAAGAAAAAAGCGTCGGCTCCGACCAGTCAGTTGGAACCGACCGCTAAAAAATCTAAGCAGACTTCTCCATCGGCTCCACCGACTTCGGAGCCGAGGTCGGAACGGTCTGCCTCGATGCCTCCAGCCTCGACCCTTCTGGTTTCGGAGCCGAGGTCTGGGGCATCGAGAGGCGGGTCGCCCTCATCGGCTCCACTGATATTGGAGCCGATCAGGGTTACCGGCTCAGACTCTTCCCCCTCGGAGCCGAAGTCCTTATCGGCACAGATGGAAGTTTCCTTGAAATCTTCCTCGGAGCCGATAGTTGTTGAGTCCTTTCGGAGCCGGTCCCCGAGCCCTTCGGAGCCGATGGAGAAATCGGTTCGGGCCCGATCGGTATCCTCTAGGTCATCCAAGATGTCTGATTCGGACATCGACAGGGTGCTCCTTCGACTCTTCCAGTCTCCGGTGTTCCAAAAGCTAGTTTCGGCTCCAGCCCATTTGGCTTCGGAGCCGATAGTCCACTCCCCTGCTGTGGTTCCTCCTCCAACAGCTTCGGCACCGTTGGAGCCAGTGCTGGTGGAACCTGTGGAGGTGTTAGGGTCGGGCCCGACCTTTGCTCCAACTCCGGCTCTTGGGTCGGAGTTCAGTACATGGACTTCTTCCTTCGGCCCTGGGGGGGAGGCTTCGGGATTGATGCTCTCGGTCCCAAGTCTCCCTCTTGGTGCGTCGGTGGCGGGAGTACCGTCCACTGTCGTGGCCACGGAGGTGGGACCCTCCCAGGATTCTGGTGGTCCCACCTTCAGGGCTATGAGGAGCGCTTTAGCCAAATCTTCCTTGGCTACCTCCATGGTTTCCCCAGCTACCTCCCTGCATATGGAGACTGGGTCATTGGCAGTCCCCCTGTCTTTAGACAGCGGAGCCCCTGGGCCTCAGGTTACCCCCGCTGGGGTTTCTCCCCCTCCTGGAGGTCCTTCTGAAGCCTCTTCGGAAGAACCCCCCAGGAAAAGGACGTGCAAGAGGAAGCACGTTGACTCCCCTGATGAGTCTTTGACATCTGACATGGATCTCGATGATGCAGAGGGGTCCCCTAAGTCGTCCTCGGATGATGTCTCCTTTGCAGACATCCTAGAAGCCCTAAAACAGCGAGGCGGCTGGCAGTCCAAACCTCCCTCTGCTGATGAGTCGGTGTTCCTGAAGGCCTTCGGGGCTCAGCCCTCTGCCTCCTGGGTGTCTCCGCCCTTCGACGAGCTCTTGGATTTGATCTGTCGAAGGGCGTGGGAACACCCAGACTCTGTGGAACCGGTGCCTGCTCGTCCGAACAAATTTCTCTCGGTGCCCCCTGATAGAGAGTTCCTTACTAAAGGTGTGGCTGTAGATGCTTTGGTGGTGGCATCTGCTACCCAGCAAGATGTAGCAGAGGCTTCTACATCCATCCATCCTCCTAATAAGGAGTCTAGGAGCATGGATCGGTACAGAAAGTGCACCCTTAGTTCAGCGGCCTTTACACTGAGGTCCTTGAACTACCTGACGCACTTTACCAGATTTCAGAGTGATCTGATTAAGGAGCTATCTGATACCCTCTTGGGTAACCTGCCTGAGGAGCTGGCCCAGACGGTTGGCTCTCAGCTGGCTACAATGTCGTCCATTTCGAACTCGTCCATGAGGCTCATTTCGTATGCGGCCGAAGGGGCGAGTAGAGCGGCGGGTACAGGCATTGCTCTACGGAGACAAGCCTGGCTCCACCTGTGTCATTTTGCGGAGGCCTTTAAGTCTTCATTTGCCGACGCCCCCTTTGATGGGTCCTCCCTGTTTGGACCCAAGGTAAAAGACACACTAACCCACTGTGAGCAGGAGGGTAAGACTCTGACTGCCGTAGGGGCACGATTTTCCACTCCCTTTCGGCCTTATCCCAAGGCTAAAAGAGGAGGGAAAATGTGGTTCCGTAGATCTCAGAAGCCTTACCCCTCTCAGCAGGAAGGTTCCCCTTCCAGAGGCAGAGGAGGGGGAAATTCATCCGAAAGACGCCGTCCCAGAGGCGGCAGAGGCCCTCGCAACACTGGAGACCGCGAGTCCTTTCGTAGCTCTTCAGCCTTTCATAGTCCCTGAGGGATTGCCCGGCTGTGCTGCTCCGGAGCCAGTCGGGGGTCGTTTCTCAAAGCACCTGAAGGCCTGGGAAGGGATCACTCAGGACCGATGGGTGCTTCGGATTATCGCCGGAGGTTACTCCATCCCATTCTCTCACCCCCCCCTCAGTCCAGGAAAATCCCGGACCCGCCACCCAGTCAACGGGATACCGCAGCCTCAGAAGTTTCAAAGCTGCTGCAAAAAGGAGTCATCCAACCAGTCCCCGCAGACCAGATCGGATTAGGGACTTACTCAAGATTCTTTTTGGTGCCAAAAAAGACCGGGGACTTGAGGCCCATTTTTGGACCTCAGTATACTAAACCGTTCAGTCAGAAAGTCCAAGTTCCGAATGGTCACTCTACAAACCATTCTCCCATTGCTGGAGAAAGGTGTTTGGATGTGCTCCATAGATCTCAAGGACGCGTATTATCATATCATGGTACATCAAGCGTCCAGGAGACATCTGCGCTTCAGCCTAGGAGGCAGTCATTTTCAGTTCCGTGCACTGCCCTTTGGTCTCAACACAGCCCCCAGGGTGTTCACCAAGTGCTTGGCAGTAGTGACTGCTCACCTGAGAAGTCTAGGATTCCAGGTGTTTCCGTATCTAGATGACTGGCTCCTAACTGCCACCTCCAAGCATCTACTTCTGCAGAGCCTACAAGTCACTATATCACTGGGCAATTCCCTTGGAATCACCTTCAATTGGCCAAAGTCTGTGTTGCGGCCATCTCAACGAATAAGATTCATAGGGGTAGAGATAGACTCAAACCAAATGCGGGTCTATCTACCTACAGACAGAATTCAAACCATACAAAATCAAGTTCGAGCCTTACTTCCCAGGTCCAAAGCCCCAGCCAGAATGGTACTGCAGCTATTGGGATCCATGTCTGCCATGGTTCTTCTAGTCCCCTTGGCAAGGTTGCACATGAGAATCCTCCAGTGGCTTCTTTCAGCTCAGTGGTCCTTTCAGGAACTCCCTCTCTGTCACCTCATATGGATCACGGAATCTTGCAAACAGGACCTTCGCTGGTGGCTAGTGCCCTCCAATCTGGATCAGGGACGACCCTTTGTTCTTCCTCCTCCGGCGGCCACTTTGACCACAGATGTCTCCCAGATGGGGTGTGGGGGGGGGCATTCCCTGGGCAGGTCAGTCCAAGGCAAATGGCACCCGGAAGAGACTCTTCTTCATATCAACATCCTAGAAATGAGGGCAGTACTCCTGTCCCTTCAAGCCCTTCACGATTATCTCCCTCAGGGCGTAATTGCTGTTCACTCAGACAACATGTCAGTTGTCTGGTACCTGAACAAACAGGGAGGAACCAGATCCTATCCTCTTTTCAGAGAAGCCATGAGAGTTTGGGAATGGGCAGTCTCGACCAAACGCTTCCTAGTGGCTACTCACATACCGGGCAAGTCCAATGTCATAGCCGACAGATTGAGCAGAACCATCCTCTCCTCACGAATGGTCTCTGAATATGACAGTTGCAAGTCAGATTTTCAGCGAATAGGGAGTTCCGTGTTGCGACCTCTTCGCGACTCCTCTGAATGCGAAGTGCAAAGAATTCTTCTCCCTAACCCCGGCTCCGGGGAGGAGCCCCATGGACGCATTAGTCCATCCTTGGCCCACCGGCTTGCTTTATGCCTTCCCTCCAGTTCCTCTCCTCCCCAGGGTGATTCAAAAGGCATCTCTCTTGGGGAGCAAAATGATCTTAATTGCTCCTTACTGGCCTCGTCAAGTGTGGTTCCCCTATCTTCGGAAACATGCTCTGGAAGGTCCATGGTTCCTGGACCAGGTCCCAGACCTACTGGTTCATCAGTCGGGACTATTCCACCAGTCCCTACACACCTTAAAATTGACGGCCTGGCTCCTCCTCTTCCGACGATAGTCAGGAGCCATACATTGGATCCAGATGTTGTACACATATTATCTTCGGCCCATAAGTCTGCTACAAAGAAACTGTATTCTAGCAAATGGAAAAGGTTTGCTATTTGGGCTCAACTCCGGGGCCTGGACCCCATTTCTATTCCCGTGGCAGAAGTACTAAAATTTCTGACCTCTCTTTTCAATCAAGGCTCTTCAGTTTCTACCATCAAAGTACAATTGGCAGCAATTTCTAATTTTCACGAATCCATAGATCCACCTTTAATGAGCAACAGATTGTGTAAGACCTTCTTGAAAGGTGCTGCTCTATTAAGACCTCCGATTTCTCATCCTGCACCTCCATGGGATCTCGATATAGTGTTATGCCTTGACTTCTTTCCCTTTGAACCGGCAGCTACCTGTGATCTAAAGTTTCTATCATGGAAGACAGCCTTTCTGGTGGCGATTACTTCTGCCAGAAGAGTTTCAGAGCTTCAAGCTTTGTCAGTGAAACCCCCATACTTGGTTTTTCATAAAGACAGAGTATCCCTCAGACCAAATCCTTCCTTTGTTCCTAAAGTTTGTTCTACTTTATGCTTACAACAATCGTTAGAGCTTCCAGTTTTTTTCCCAAAATACTCTAACAAAGCAGAGTTTATATTCCACACACTAGATGTCCACAGACAGTTACGTTTTTATTTAGACAGGACCAAACAAACAAGGAAAACAGATCAGTTGTTTGTATCCTTTGCAGATAACAAATTGGGCAACGCTGTCACAAAGGTCACTATTGCCAAATGGATCAGGGACTGTATTACTCAAGCTTATATTTATTCTAACAAAGAGCTTACCGCCTCTGTCAAGGCTCATTCTACAAGGGCTATGGCTACTTCGGTAGCATTTCACTCTAAGCTTGCTATTAGTGACATTTGTGCTGCGGCTACATGGTCTTCCCGCACACCTTCATTTCCCACTACAAATTAGATGTGGCATCTAGAGGACGAGCTTCATTTGGTTCCACAGTGCTCAGGAGTGTTTTCCAATGAGCCACCCAGGATTTAGGTGCTAGGGACGCTGTCCCATCAGTTCAGAATGTAGGCGAGATAGGATCACATAACATCTTTTAGTTATGTACTCACCATAACTTCAGATGTTTGGGATCCATCTCGCCTACATTCCTAATAACCCACCCTCCTTCCCCCTTCCTTGGAGATCAGAGGATATCAGAAGGTCTGAATCCTGTTGTTTCATCTTGAAACATCTAACAATGTTATATAACCAAGTTGTGCATGTGTGCATGAATGCGGACAAACAAGATCTGGGGGATTAGTGGTGGTGCATCCTGGGATAAAGATAGCTCAGCCAATTAGAGGCCTCGCTCTATAGCATAAGCGTGCCGAGTCAGAGCCGAGGGATCGGCTCCGAACCCATCAGTTCAGAATGTAGGCGAGATGGATCCCAAACATCTGAAGTTATGGTGAGTACATAACTAAAAGTTAACACTACATGACTGTTTCTACAAATAGGACTACTTGTCTGTTACTATAAATACATCTTAGTAGTAGTCCCTGGATTAAAACCCTGGTCTGTGTGTGCAAAATGAACAACATATCTATTTCTTATCACATTGAGCTTCTGCTGTGTGCTGCTTGACTGATTTGTAAAACTCACTTGGTTACAAAGTCTGACCTGGTAATATAAGTAGAGCGTCACAGAGGACTACAGTGACAGTTGAACATACATGCATGACAGAGATAGTAGGTGAACTGTGTATTAATACTTGGAATGCAGGTGCAAACATTTAACCCCTAATGGATAGGAATATGTGTGACCTGTACAGACCATATCGGGGTGCTGGGTTACATACTTGACCCATATACATATGAACATGCAATATTTGCAGTCTCCACCTATTACAGTCTCATACTTGCCTGCAACAGTGTACCTACATTCAGGAATAGATATAGCTGGAATGCAAAGGTTAACACAAGACAATCCTGAGGGAAACACACTATAATACATTAAACATTACTATTCAAGGTTCAGAGCTTAGTGCAGAACATATATCAACAGATCTTAGTGCAGAACATATATCAAATTGCATTGTATCTTTTTGTACAGCTTCACATTTACACTTTAGCATTACAGTTCTTTATCAGCGAAACTTCACTCACTTTATGGTCTGCAATATTTACTATGGAGCACCTGTACAATTGTATTTCTTCAACAACAGACCAGAATAAACATAACAGTTGGTGGAAGGAACTTTATTGAGGGTGACATGACACAGTGGTGTATTACATTCACAATTCTGACTTCAGTTGTACTGCATATCCTGTAGATGATGAATGAATGTCATTTATTACCTTCACAGTTGCAGTCAGGGTGTACTTTATTACAAGATCCTTAGTATTAATATGGTCATTCCTGCACATTATTACTACAGTATTGGCTTTCTTTCATTAATAGTACCTTGTCTGATGCCTTCATCTGTATTGCACAGTACCTGGCATTACACAGTTATATCAATGTGGGTCTAAGAGCACATTTATTGCAGTATACTCAGAATACACTATACCTACTGGCAGCAAGCAATGTACTCTTTCTTATTTCTTGTACTATATATTGCAAGATAGGTGTGTACTCACCACACTGTTAGCACATCCTCACTAGGCACCTTGCATGGGCCTCTAAGTTGTGAGTCCTCTCCTCTGCAGCTGTGGGAAGGGAAACACACCATTATGTGTACCTATGTATCACATAATCATGCTAGAATTTCATAATGCTATGGTTCCTATACTTACAAACTTCTGGAGAATTTCGGCCCGAGCATCTTGGATCCATTGGGCCAAAAGCACCCCCTTCCTCCACTTCAGGTCATCATAATGATGATGCACCTGCTCACCAGTGCAGGGGATTCCAGTGGCATTGGTGAGCGCACGTGCCAGATGGTCCCAGGCCTCAGACTTGTATTCAGAGCCCTAGTACTGGCCCTGCAGCAATCTGGCATCATGGTCTTTCACTAGGAGTCCAACCATGACCCTGGACTCCAACATGCCCCAACTCTGCACTCAGAAACACACTCCCTCTCCATCTCCTGCCATAGTTCTTGCATAGGTCAAACTCTAACAGGTTCTGGCTATATGCCCACCTGTGCAGCTTAAATAAGGCTATTTTTCTCACCCTTTGCCACCATTGGACCATTTTTAAAAATTCTAAGCAATGCTCAGCAGTACGCAAATCCACTAAGCTGAGTTGAGCAGAGTGCTTAAAGTGGCAAATGCTTAACAGTGCTTAGTGATGCACAAATCTGCTTAGCTTAGCTGAGGACTGCTTAAAATGGCACTACTTAGCAATACTCAAACCAGCTAAGTGGAGCTGAGCATTGCTAACTATTGCTAAGACAGATCCTGCTTAAGCATTGCTTAGCTTGGCTTAGCAGTACTTAGCAAAATTTAGCTAAGGGCAAACAAGACTTTTACATAATAACACATATATTGATATTAATTACTCATTATTGATATTTTGTGTTAGTATTTTACTTTATGTGACCTCACCCTATGTACTTTGATTAAATTACCTTGGTGTATTACCTTGGTGTGTGACTGAACTGTATCGGGCACTTGTGTTTAACTGGAGGTTTTTACCTCATATCTCCACTGACACTGGGAGTCTGGACCAGCTGCACTAACCTCTTTCACAAATATCAATAACTACAACAATAAAAAACAAAATTTAAATATAAATAGGAATGCTTTCTGATGTAAAAGCCGAATGGCCTGTTGTGATATTCAAACCCTGCATCTACTGCACATGAAGCCGTGACTCTAACCATTCCCCTAACTTGGCTGTGAAAATTTCAGCTATGCATTTCTATATAGCGTTTAATTATATTTAAGCACTGCTGAGCAACATGCCACGCTGCACATACTCAGCTATGCTTAAACTTGACAAAAATAAAAAAAAAAATTAAACAAAATAAATGACCATGAAAGGGAAACTCACATTTGCACATTTGATTGCTATGCTGTATGGCACTCTGACAGTACAGGGAATGTGTTACTGACACTGTAACACCCCCTGTGTGACATAAAAAAATGTGCATACATAAGTGTCTGAGCTCACTTTCTATATTCTTTTAGTGCCGTACAGCACTTTGACAGTGCAGGGGGTGTGTTACACATCTGCGAGCACTATAACACATCCCCCTGCACTGATTCAGTAACTGTGTACACGGCACTTGCTCAGTAGTGAGCCTTCATTAATATGCAAGGTGCGCTGCTGAGGGGGAGCTGCAGACACGGCCATGGTACACACCATGTAGGAATTACACTATTCCTACATGGAGTTTATTAAATCTGGGGGTTAGATTTTGGGTCCTCTGCTGTGGAGGTCATCACAAATGTGATGGAAGAGATAAGCTGATACTGAGAATTTCAAAGAGATTTCAGCCATCTTTTACCAAATTTTCTAAGGAATTCTCTAAACCCTCGTCTAAGTTTGGCAAAAAAAAAAAAAACCTAAACAGTCTCAACAAAATGCAAGTAAACAAATGTTTAGGATGAAATGGCAAGGTGGTTCCAAAAGGAATTCAGGGACCCCCCCCCCCAAATGCAAGGATAGTTTAACAAGTTAGAATGGCTATTCTAAGGTTTTCTACCCATAATTCAGTCAGTGTGAAGGAATACCTCAGGATTTGGGTCTCATGGCATCTCTGTTTCTCATAACACCCTTGGCAAAATTTCACATGAGAAAGATACAATGGTATCTGAAGTATCTATGTTCTCAGCATCAACATCTTGTTTGTTTTTAAATCCCAGTGCGGGGGTATTTCACAACAGTAATAACTTGGTGGAGACAGCAAATATTCCTAAATCTGGGTCACCACTTCCCCCTCCATGTTTCAAAGCAGTCGTTTACTACAGATGCCTTGGAATTTGCTTGGGGAGCAGTTCAGAAGGGATACAAGTGCAAGGTGTGAGACACCAAGGACAGATGCAAGCACATAAATATAAAAGAGATGCTTGCCCTGATGAAGGCACTCAACTCTCTGAATCATCTTTGGTCCTCAGGACCTCTACATCTTGTTACAGACAATAACACAATACAGGCAATAACACAGTCTTGTGGTGCATTAACAAGCAATGGGGAACCAGGTCATACTCCCTTTGCAGACCAGCTATATTAGCTTGGGTTACACCTTTACAGTAAAATGTGTCTCTCCAGGCATCCTGTATTCCATCAGAGCAAAACTGCGTGGCAGACAAGCTGAAGAGGACAAGGACAGACCCTCAGAAATGGAGACTAGATCAGTAAGTCTTCCAAGATTTCATCCATTTGTGGGTAGTTCCTCAAGTAGACTTATTTGCCTTCTCTCTGAACAATCAGCAGGCAAGATTCTACTCCAGGGCTCCATGCAAGAAGGCCTGGAAGATAGATGCATTTTCTTTTCCTTGGACAGGAATGTTCATGCATGTTTTTTTTCCACTCTTTCTACTGATATTCAAGGTACTTATGAAGATTCAGAAGAAATCCCCCCAAGATCAAAGTGGTAATTCCCTTCTGGCCCAGGCAACAGTGGTTCTCCCTTCAGTTGGAAATGGCCAGTGGCAATTGCCACAGGCTTCTTCACAGAATGGATTTACTCACACAGGATCAAGGGTGTTTGCACCATGACCCCAATCAACTTCAAGTGACTTCCTGGCTGATAGGGTCTTAATTGCCTTTAGTCACTGTTTACCAAGGATGTGCAGCAGGTACTAATGTAGGCAAGAAAGCCTGTTACTAGAAAAACACATATTAGCAATGGAAAAGGTTTTCTAGTTGGTGCCAACAACATAACCAGCAACCATACAGGGCTAGCTGGTCTCTGGTTTTACAATATTTATGCGAGTTACTATCCTGTGGCCTTTCTTACTTCTTCATCAAACTTCATTTATCAGCCATTTCAGCATGTCTGTCCATGGATCCTCCTCTTTCAGTGCATTTGCATGTCAACATATTTTCAAAAGAGGTTTTGTATAAGAGGCCTCCAAGAAAACTGGTGGTCCCTCCTTGAGATCTTACTTTTATCTTAAAGAAACTAATACTTGTCCATCTGAACCAGCTAAACTATCCTATTTGAAGTTCTTTACACTATTCTAGAAGCAGCAACTTACTCCTCTATACATACTTTTATGAAGCACTACAGATTTATTCCTTCTTTAGCTTAAAAACTAAGATGGAATCCTGCTATAACAAAATTGCTAAGTTTGGGACAACTGCAAAATATTTTTCCCATCACTGTCACGCTTTACAATCCCTGAACTGGCTTGAACTCCCACAACATCTCACACACACACACAACTATCTACAGCACACACAAATATATACAAACCACTTGAATGCCCAGCCATCACCTCCCTTCTAACTCTCTATCAACCAAATAAGCATCTCAGATCTGAAAATCAATCTCATATCCAAGTAAATAGGCCAAAAGTCCCTGCATGTCAGAATCTCTACTCTTTCACTGTAGCCAAAGTCTAGAACGCTCTTCCACCTTCTCTTAGGACCATCAGTAGTGCCCCTATTCAAAAAGTCCTTATATCAATATCTCCCTTCTCAATGGCTCTGCCCATGTACCATCTTCAATGCCTCAACAACCTGATATTCCTATTGGACCCCATCTAAACCTATACTCATCCTTAAGTGTCACCCTTGAAAATCTTCTCTTACCCTATTTGCCTCACAAGGTATATGAACGATAGTGTAGTTACCCATGCTTGTTTTATGTATACTATATAAGCTATTCTGCTCAGTCTAACTGCCTAAAGTGTACTATATAATTGTGTATGTGTATGCTTTACCTGTCCTGACTGTTAAACTCTTAATATACTGTATACCTTTGCCGTGAATCAAAGATGATTTCATAACTTCTAACCATGTAAGTGTAAAATGTACCAACTGATTCTCATGATTAATACTATTGTAACTCAACTACTACTGTTGTAACTCAACTACAGTTTGGTAACTGCACCGAACAAACGAAAATGATCCAATGACAGCCACTTTATTTCAGTCCACAAATAAACAGTCTTTAAGCGTGCAGTAACTCATACACTTTTCGTCGCCTCTAGGTATCGCAACTTCCTCAGAAGACAAATTAACAGTTTCATTCATACATTTAAATAGTAAATTCATGGGCAATTAGATGTTAATCAATTAATTAAAATACTTTTAACCCTTTCTTAATACCAGTGTCTAATAACTATTTAACTAGAAATTCTATACTTGCTACTTACAAATACACACTAAACGTCCGTTTAGTAAAATTAAATTATAGAACTAATGAAATTCATTATTAGTCTTCTAAACTCATACAGTTTCACTCTTATGAGCCTCACAAGTATAAACTGTCACATTTAAGTTTCACATTTTTACATTTTAAAACGTTTTAAGACAATTACAACATTTTAATCATTTGAAACATTTAAGCCATTTAAAACATTTAAAACATTTAAAACATTAAAACATTAAAACATTCTGCTGGTCATACGACTGACTGACAGGGGGGACATCAGTCTATAAATATTACCTTTCTATTTTACTGTTATTTTATTATATTAATCTAACTGTTTATAACCTAACCTAGTTGTTATTAATTCAAGGCCTAAATCTACGTTCAATATTCAATATTCAACATTCAATATATCCTACCTGGCAAACCTTTTAAAACCTATACCATTAGTCTAACCTTGCTAGATAACAATAATAATTTACAACATATAATATATAATATAATATATAATATATAACACAATATATGTAGTATAATATAACACAACATAACATATGCAAGTTCCGATTTACTATCAACTATAAATACAGCTATAGAAATAATTATTATAAAAATACTGTAAGCCACCAAGTTGTGTATATGGCAACATGTGACACATGTTTAGCCTTCTATATAGGAAAAACGGATAGGAAACTACATGAAAGAATATATGAGCACATATACAGTATTAGGAAAATTAAATTAGACAACGCGCTTGCTCGACATTGTCATTTAAATGAAGGGCACAACTTTAGGTTTAAAGTAATAGACCAAGTTGTACCTGATGCAAGATGCCCCTATGAACCACTAAAACTTGAGAGGAAGGAATTAATATGGCAATTGACAGCAAATGCTAATCAATTACCAGGTTTGAATGAGATGACATCAATTAAATGTATTTTAAGATTAAAAAACCTAGAAAGGTAAAGGGAGATGGTATTTAGTAGTGTTTGTCTATTAATACTAACAAGTATAATAACAATAAAATGTAATTTAAACCAATTTTATGATTCAGGTAAATAATGTATTCAATTATTATTATTATTTTTACAGTATTTTTATAATAATTATTTCTATAGCTGTATTTATAGTTGATAGTAAATCGGAACTTGCATATGTTATGTTGTGTTATATTATACTACATATATTGTGTTATATATTATATATTGTATTATATATTATATGTTGTAAATTATTATTGTTATCTAGCAAGGTTAGACTAATGGTATAGGTTTTAAAAGGTTTGCCAGGTAGGATATATTGAATATTGAATATTGAACGTAGATTTAGGCCTTGAATTAATAACAACTAGGTTAGGTTATAAACAGTTAGATTAATATAATAAAATAACAGTAAAATAGAAAGGTAATATTTATAGACTGATGTCCCCCCTGTCAGTCAGTCGTATGACCAGCAGAATGTTTTAATGTTTTAATGTTTTAAATGTTTTAAATGTTTTAAATGGCTTAAATGTTTCAAATGATTAAAATGTTGTAATTGTCTTAAAACGTTTTAAAATGTAAAAATGTGAAACTTAAATGTGACAGTTTATACTTGTGAGGCTCATAAGAGTGAAACTGTATGAGTTTAGAAGACTAATAATGAATTTCATTAGTTCTATAATTTAATTTTACTAAACGGACGTTTAGTGTGTATTTGTAAGTAGCAAGTATAGAATTTCTAGTTAAATAGTTATTAGACACTGGTATTAAGAAAGGGTTAAAAGTATTTTAATTAATTGATTAACATCTAATTGCCCATGAATTTACTATTTAAATGTATGAATGAAACTGTTAATTTGTCTTCTGAGGAAGTTGCGATACCTAGAGGCTTTAAAAGTGTATGAGTTACTGCACGCTTAAAGACTGTTTATTTGTGGACTGAAATAAAGTGGCTGTCATTGGATCATTTTCATTTGTTCGGTGCATTTACTTCTAAGGTTTTGGCTTGGTTGGTACAGTTTGGTAACTCTTGTTTAACAAATTTATATTTTGCTTGTATAATGTTATGGAGCTTTTCTCCCCAGGCCTCCACTGAAAATGGGCTCATTTCAGCCCAGCAGACTTTCCCGGTCAACAAAAGCAAATAAATAAATAAATTCTGCAGGGGCCCCTGGATACTTCCCCTTCCACCTACCAAATGTAGATTAGGCTAGCCTACTGTAGTAGTGATCATTATGATGAACGCAATAAAGTTGTGTAAGTAAACTTATAATAGTAGATGTTCAAATGAACAGGAAGTTTTTTTCAAGATTGGATCCATATGCAGTAGTTGTTCCCACCTCCCTTCATCTCCCTTATTTCTGTAGTGTAGTCTTTTGCCAAGGGATGGACAGTCATATCTTTTAACTTTTATCTATGTCCTCTCAAGGTTCTGCCTGACTGTCACTCATTTGACATGAATGCTCTAAAGGGCTTGGCACCCAAACCAGTCTTTTTAATAGCACAGCTTTTGCTAATAATTTGGGCATGTGAAACGTGCCCTGAAGCTTTGTAAGCTGTCTGGCTGTTATATCATTGGCAGGATATAACTCATATAGCCAAGGCTACTGTAGCAGTGTTCATTCAAACACCTACTTTTATAAGGTTACTTACACAACTGTACTTTCCACACAAAATGTTATATTGTATACAGGAGTAATGTATTGATTTATGTTTTTTGTAATACATTTGACATTGTTAATTAACTTGTCTAAAGGAAGGCTGGTTGAAGTGGCAATTCCCTGTTTATTCTTATCTGATTAATGTGTATAATACACAGTTTTTTTATGATTTTGTATATTATTGCAATTTTGCTTACTTTTTTGGCAAAATACAAATAGTTGTCATCCACCATATATTACTAACACATTCCTAAGTCACAATTTGTAAGATGAAAAATTCACACAGGCTGGAATCCACAAATAAAATCCAAGGGTTTGATTAAAATAAAATAATAAATAATAATGTATAAAAGCCTTGGATTTTATTTGGGGATTTCAGCCTGTGTGAATTTTTCATCTGTTTTTGCTGTTCTTCTGGTTTGTTGGTTTCACAATTTGTAAGGGTTAAGAGAATTTGTTCTTCTAATGATGAATTGTTGAAACACAATCAGAAGCTTACTTCTAGGTTTAGGGCTGGAGGGGGGGGACAAGAAGTTGGTTATAGAACATGCTCATAATCTAGCTCAGTCTGTGGATAGAAATGACACTGCAATATCATGTTTCTAATAAACACAATACAAATGCTTCTTCACTAGTTTTGGTAATAATACCAAATTATTTATGAAATTATTAATAAACATTATGTTATTCTTTTGGCTGAAAATAAGCTGGTTAAAGTGTTACCAATCCATATGCTCATATGTTCACATATAGAAGGGATAAAACTACTGGTAATGTTTTTAATCATTACAAAAAAGTTGGTCATCTTACTGGTGACATACAAACCTTTTTTAGAAGGTATACCCCTAGTGGACCGTTTTCCCTGTGGACGTAGTGTAGTTTGCAAACATGCTATGAAAATTAAACAATTTTCATCAATTAATATGTCTCATGTATTTGATATTAGATGTTTTAATAATTGTGTTTCTGAGTGGGTTATATATTTAGTTGAATGTACTTGTTCTGCCTTTTATACAGGGCAGACTCCTAGACAATTGAAATTGCGAATTTCTGAACATTTAAGTGAAATCAGGAATAGAAGAATGTCTAATGCTTTATATAAACATTTTTTGAACACCCTACAGCTATTTTTAGATGTACAGCTATAGATCAGATATGTTTTAAGGGACCTAATAAACTTAGATGGCAGAATTTATTAACTAAAAAGGAACAGACTTGGATTGTGAGACTGGGGCATTATTTCCTCCAGGTTTGAATGATGCATTTTGATTGGTTTTGAAAATGGGGGATGTACATTCTTTTTTATATATATAATGTAAGTGTTGATAGAGTTTTGTACAATTTTTTTGTGGAACCGAGGAAGGCTTTGGCCAAAATCAGTTTGCCTTTGATATTTCATTGTACATCCTCTGATTATTAAAAGTGAATTATTGCACCGAATTTTGTGCTGGCCATTTTTATTGGAAAATACAAATCTTATTAGATGTATTGCTCTATTAGATAAAATTGTTGCGCACGTTATTAAATAACTGAGGAATAAAATTATGCTTAGGATGACTAAATTTGTTGTAACTCACCCATGTTTCTTCAGCAAATCTGGAAATACATATTTGACTAGTGGATAATATTCTATAATTCTATACATTTACCAAGGAAAATTAATTTGCTTAAATAAATTATTAATCTCTATTTTGTTAGGCTGAAAATATTTTAGAAATGTTTTCACTAAATCCCAGAAAATGTTGGTGGAGGTGAATGAATACCTGACCTAATAACCTTTTTGTATATATTGTGTACACAGCTCCATATATATTTGATATTTTATAATTTTAAGAAGGATGTTGCAATAATATATTTAAAAAAATATATGGCAAGGACTTGTAGAAGAACATGGTACCCTCCCTCTACAAAAATGTTTGCACTGCGTGTTTTATTTTGTTTTTGTTTTTTTTACTTTACAGTTTAAGTGTGGGAGGTAATAATAGGTTTTGCAGTGGGAATAAACAGACTGATAACACTTTAATTTCAACTATACTGACTCTTTTCCGTAATAAGTTATGTATTGTTTATACCATTACGTATGTTGGCAACAAGTGTGAGATAACATATGGCCATACCATGTACTGTATATAATACCTGAAGTAGAAGAGTTGTTTGCAATATAGATTTGATTATAATTTAAAACTACATCAGAACTCTCATATGACATCCTTTCTGATTTATCATAGTTAACATTTTCAATTATGTCTTTAGATTTTGTTTGACTTTGTATTTTTTTGAAAATCTGACCTATAAGACTCATAAGTAAAACAGTGCTATCAGCATATGCAGTTAAATTAGTATTGCCTATTATAGTGGGAGATAATTTTGCAATTCATAAAGTAATGGATTTATAGCAATAACAAATACGAGACTACATTGGATATCCTTGTCTGATGTCACTCTATTTACCCTGAGTCGGATGAATGTAGTAGAACACATTTTAAATAAATTAAATCCTGTGGAAATGCATAATATCTGTGAACCTCATATATCTATATTTATATATCTATATCTATGTATACATATATATATTTGGATGTTTAAGTTGCCAGGCTTCCACCAGATTTTCCTGATGGATAAATGATTTAATAACTTATCATATTGCACTTAATATGAGGATTTAAAAGACAAAAGAAATAGTGCCCATTATCAAGTATGATGTTTCAATCCCCACCTACAACTGAATAATCTGACGATGTTGCAATTCTTCAGGAATATTATCTAAAAGGTCTGATTATCATAAAATGGACTATAAATTGAAATAATTATCATTGTCTTATTCTTGTATGTAATGGCTATGACAAACACTCTTCCATTTAGACTCAAATACACAACATTAGCAGGAGTCAGAGCTGGATGTGGTAGAGTTAAAGATGTTAAGATTTGAACTGGGTGTGACAAGGGTAGACAGGATTAGGAATAAGTATATTAGTGGGTCAGCCCAGGCTGAATGGTTTGGAGACAAAGCCAGAGAGGCGAGATTGCATTGTTTTGACGTGCTGAGGAAGGATGCTGTGTATATTGGGAAAAGGATGCTAAGGATGAAGCTGCCAGATAGGAGGAAGGCCTAAGATAAGGTTTATGGATGTGGGGACTGTGGCGACCCCTTATGGGAACAGCCGAAAGAAAAAGAAGTTATATATGAGCAGGATTCCTTAATTAGAACAGCAACTCTAGCAGTTTTTATCTGCAGTATAGTAATACATTATTTTAATCCATCTGCATTTGAGTCAAATTCTTGCAGAGTTCTTAATCAAAACAGGTGTCCTGCAATAAAAATACATTTTCAGCACTATTTACTATAACTTTCATGATTTTTTTTTTAATTTTGAAAAGGTTTGTGCACCACTCCATCATCATCTTCTTTCAGCTGTTCCAGTTAGGGGTCACCACAGCGGATCACCTGTTTCCATTTCTTCCTGTACTCTGCATCTTGCTCTGTCACACCAGCCACCTGCATGTCCTCTCTCATCACATCCATAAACCTTATCTTAGGCTTTCCTCTTTTCCTGTTACCTGGTAGCTTCATCCTTAGCATCTTTTTCCCAATATACTCAGCATCCCTTCTCATCACATGTCCAAACCAACGTAATCTTGCCTCTCTGACTTTGTCTCCAAACCTTCCAACCTGGGCTGACCCTCTAATATACTTATTCCTAATCCTGTCCACCCTCGTCACACCCAATGCAAATCTTAACATCTTTAACTCTGCCACATCCAGCTCAAACTTCTGCCTTTTTGTCAATGCCACCGTCTCCAAACTATATAACATAGCTGGTCTCACTACCCTCTTGTAGACCTTCCCTTTCACTCTTACAGGTACTCGTCTGTCACAGATCACTCCTGACACTCTTCTCCACCCACTTCATCCTGCCTGTACTCTCTTCTTCACCTCTCTTCCACACTTATCGTTAGTCTGAACTATTGACCCCAAGTATTTAAACTCATCCACCTTCGCCACCTCTACTCCTTGCATCCTCACCATTCTTCTATCCTCCCTCTCATTCACACACATATATTCTGTCTTAGTCCTGCTGACCTTCATTCCTCTTCTCTCTAGAGCATATCTCCATCTCTCCAGGGTCTCCTCCACCTGTTCCCTAATCTCACTACAGATCACAATGTCATCTGCAAACATCATAGTCCATGGGGACTCCTGTCTGATCTCGTCTGTCAACCTGTCCATCACCATTGCAAATAAGAAAGGGCTCAAAGCTGATCCTTGATGTAACCCCACCTCCACCTTAAATGCATCCGTCACTCCCACCGCAGACCTCACCGCTGTCACACTACCCTCGTACATATCCTGCACCACTCTTGCATACTTCTCTGACACTCCTGACTTCCTCATAGAATACCACAACTCCACTCTAGGCGCCCTGTCATATGCTTTCTCTAAGTCTACAAAAACACAATGCAACCCCTTCTGACATTCTCTGTACTTCTCCATCAACACTGTCAGAGCAAACATCGCATCTGTAATGTTCTTTCCCGGCATGAAACCATACTGCTGTTTACTAATCATCACGTCCCTTCTTGTGCACCACTCCATAGTATTTTAAATTTCATGACAGCACTTTATGTAAACAAAACAAGTTGCTATATCTTTAATCCAGCGAGATCTGTGAAGTAATCCAAAATAAAGAAAAGCCTGCATCACCCCCATGCAAAATAGGAAAAGGTGAAGAGAGTAAAATAGTACGACATACCATCCACATCTTTCACATTTAAAGGAAGGGGTGGGGTGATAAGTGACCTAGGAGGTATCAATATTCTAAATTTAAACTCATGCCTGCCTTCAGAATCAAAAGTTAAAAGGAACAAACTTCCAGATAATCAGAAGTTGGACAGGAGAATGAATGTATATGCAATTTTCTTTTGCCATAAAACAGATTGTAGTTTTGTCAAAGCTTTCCTCTGGCTTTTTCATGAGGGAAATCATCAAAAATAATTACATTTTCTTTATCTAAATGACCCTCTTTCTTATAAGTAGCTGCAGCCAGGATTTTTTTCCAGGTCTATACTCTCTTGGTGAATTTTATCACAAGAGGCCTAAGTGTCTTGGCATTATAGATAGACTGATAATCCATGTTTAACCAATGAATTCTGTCTAATTCAATCTGTAGTTTATTTACAGCACTTTTTATGAATCTAAAACTGTAGAAAAATTATCTTAGAATGTAATCTTCAGACCTTTCATTTTGTCCCAGTCCTCAAGAACTCTCAAAACTTTTTTTTGTTGTTCTTTTCTTGATCTGAATTTAAAGACAGCTAATTTGGTTTGAATAATAACCTGTTTTTTTTTTTCAATTTTAGTTATTTGATATTGTAGATATTTATGCTCAAAGCTTTAAATGTATCCTCTATTTTTTTATGTCTGCATTATGCTTCACTTGGTGGTGCTCAATGGACTACATAGTACTTTGTAACCGAGAGATGTTTGGTACAGTTGCTTACAGTCTATCCATTTTATCACATACTAGTTATAGTTTGTGGAATAGAGTGAAAGCTAACTGAATGCCATAGTGTGTGTGTGTGTGTGTGTGTGTGTGTGTGTGTGTGTGTGTGTGTGTGTGTGTGTGTGTGTGTGTGTGTGTGTGTGTGTGTGTGTGTGTGTGTGTGTGTGTGTGTGTGTGTGTGTGTGTGTGTGTGTGTGTGCTTACATTGGATCATCTGTTACAGGCATTATTCTTTAACAGTCAACAACTTCATTTAAACACATGCCACTTTGTGACTGATCATTTGTGACTTGTTCACCATTTATTATTAATGGCAGACTCTTACTTGTGAATCTCTACATACTTTTCATATCCTTGGTTGCCTCTGTGCAGTAGCATATCTATGTTTTAAGGTTTTAGCCCTGTAAAATTGAGATAGAGCAGGTTTTGGTTCCTTATTTTTGCTGTGTAGTGAAGTCTTATTTTCTTGCTTTAGACATCCTTTGATGCTACACACCACCAGATCATAGCCATCTCCATCTCCCAAGGAAACGTGTTACATCTTGCACATTTCTGGACTCCTCCCTGGATGTTTTCTTAGTCATTTGGTTAGACATATACTGTATAATGACAGCATTATTGTTGATAACAAACAATTTCTTCAAAATGTGTTTTGGAAGGCTGTAACTCCATCTACTGATGACCAAAATGGTCCCAATGGACTTCAGATCTTAATTATGAGTTATAAGTGTAGCATGTAATTAACAGTACCTGAAACCAGTATTGCTTCACAGTCTGGCTTTGCATTCTTAAATGTCCTTTCTGTACAGTCAAGTATCAGCTTATATACCCTGAATATATGCCTTTTTTGTTTATATAAACTAAATTGGGATGGCCATCAGTAAGGGATGTTTAACTACTGATGTTTTTCACACCAGTACTTTTTTGGTGTTTGTACACACGTATTGCAGTTGCCAGTCATAACCAAGTTGCTTGTATAGGTATTTCCAATCAGCAGCACCATGTTACACATCCTCTAGGTTATCTGTGGTTTTAAAAATGAAATTTCAAAAATTTCAAAAATGACTGCATTATGATCATATATCCATGACAGCTTAATGACCCTTAAATGAGAAACAGGGTTCTATGTGGTCCAAAAGGTTATGTCCTCTGGCAGCTGAGTGAACTAATTGGTCAAAACATTTTTCATTGGCAATGTCCATAGAGGCTATGGGGTTCTATCTAGATACTTTCCCATTTTCCTAATCAGTATTTGAATAATTAACATCAGATTGTGGTCTGGTTGGTCCATGGGATAATAGACTTACCCCTTCATAAATTCAGTGTGCTGGTCAGTATTGACAGAGAGATCAAAAGGAAACCACTAAAGATTAGATACTGACTGTAGTATTGGCAGGACATATAGGTCAGGACATCCAGGTCCTCTCCCTGATCCTCAACAAATCTTTTCTACTAAATATCTGGGACTGATAATGTTGGCAATTATTACCTCTTTCAAGAGAGTCTCAACCCTCCCCAAGTGGGGTCAGACACTTTAAGGAGTTTTAATCTATTGACTGGTCCCCATTCTGCTATTCAGATTTACCCAGCATGTCAAAATCTGCTTAACCAGCTAAGGTTCATAATGAAAAGATATTTCTCAGTCACCCATAGGAAGAGTATCACTTCAAGCAGATCTAAATGGAAATGCACTGGCTCTTCAATCCTTTATGCTGCTTTTCATGTGGTGGGAAGGATTCAGGAGTAATTGTATGCTGCTTTTCATGCATCTAAAGAATGAATGTAAAAAGGTGAGTTGAAGGCATAGCATGAAGTCAAGTACTGAGGCAGGAAAGCTGAGCTTATGTTAACTACTGTGACACCTGGATGCATGCACATACATACATATATAGATATTTCAGGCATGGGCAATAATGCCCTTACAGCCTGCCATATATCAAAACAGTCATTGTCATAATTAGCTTTAACGATAGATTCCCCCAGAGGTAGAGGAGGAACTCTAATGGACTATGATGTCCACACAGTGGAGAAGGCCTGCAGAACCAAGGGTCTAATGATTCCTTTTCTGACAGACCCTACCAGTGCTCCTGAAAGGAGGCCCAATTGTCCACCTCTGGAGGCAGTTGGGGGGTCACTATCCCTGTACCAGAGAGCCTGGCCAGATATAACAAAAGACACATAGGTGCAGAGGATTATTTCCAGAGGTTATATAATTCCCTTTTCCCTACTACCTCCTCCTGTACGCAAAATTCCTGATGTTCCACCCAGTCAGAGGAAAGCAGCAGCATGTAGAGATACAAAAGCTAGAAAAAAGAGTCACCCAAGAGGTTCCATCAGACCAGATAGAATCCAGAACTTACTCAAGATTCTTTTTAGTGCCAAAGAAAACGGGACTGAAAATCGATTGTGGATCTCAATGAATTGAACAAAACAGTTTGGCACACAAAGTTTCAGATGGTCAAGGTTCAGTCTATTTTGTCTTTTCTATGCAAGGACAACTGGATGTGCTTGATAGACCCTCAGGATGCATACTATCCCATAAGAATGAACTGACAGTCCAGAAGGTATTTACACTTCCAGCTGGGAGTCAGTCACTATCAGTTAAGAGCACTATCCTTTGGCATCACCACAGCCCTCACGGCATTTACCAAATGCATGGTAGTGGTGGCAGCTCACTTGAGACTGCAGGGATTATGAGTTCTTCCATACATAGATGACTGGCTCATTACTGCCTCAACTAGGCATCTATTACTAAAAGCAAGAGAGCAGGTACTTCAGACTTCCTCCCTTCTGGGGATAACTGCAAACTACAACAAGTATCAGTTACAGCCATCTCAAATTTTGGAATTCCTAGGAACAGTTTTCATTATGGTTTCATTGATAGCCTGCATGCTTGAGAGAGGAAGAAAAGCTATCAGATTCCAAGCCAGGAAAATAATGCACAGTGCCACAATTTCAGCCTATTTGATCCTTCAGGCCTTCAGAAAAAAATGTCAGTGGCCATAATTTTAGTTCCTCTAGCAATGGATGTTAGCAACACAATGGTCAATTCTCTATCAATACATGTCAGCTCAAATAAATATCACTCAGGCATGCAAAAGATACCTTTGGTGGTGGATCCAATCAGAACAAATTCTAAAAGGTCACCCTTTTGTTTTCCCTCATCCCAAGGCTATCGTGACCATGGATACTTCCTAGATTGGGGGAACTTTCTGGGGAAGATAGTCCAAGGCACTTGGTTCCCCTGAATTAGCCAATATGCCTTTCACTGTCCTGGAAATGACAGTGGTTCTTTTAGTGTTGCAGGCTTTTCAGGACTCTCTCCCTTTCAGTACCATTGTGATCCAGATGGACAACACATCGTTAGTTTGGTACATCAACAAACAAGGGGGAATCAGGTTTTACCCTTTGTGTTGAGAAGCCCTCGAAGTATGGCAATGGACAATTTCTTTCAACCGCTTTCTTATAGCAATGCATATTCCACAGAAGTCCAACGTGATAGCAGACAAACTGAACAGGTCTATTCTACTACCTCATGAGTGGTCTCTCAACTTGAATGCGACAAAAATGATTTTCTGTCAGTGGGGTCAGCCTTGCTGCGATCTTTTTGCTTCTCCTCCAAACAACAGCTTTTTGCCCTAATCCCCCCATAGAGGGAATCACAGTGGAATGCTCTACCCCATGATTGGCTCCCCAGTCTCCTTTATGCTTACCCACCAATTCCCGTAATTCCAAAATTTCTGCAGAAAGTGGCCTGGTTGAAGAGCAAAGTCATTCTTAATGCACCTTACTGGCCTTGACAGATTTGGTTTCCCTTCCTTTGGCCTCATCTGCTTCACCCACCTTGGATTCTGGATCCGATTCCAGACCTCCTGTATCACCCGACAGGCATTCATCTGGATATTACAAACCTCAGGCTAACAGCATGGTTTCTCCAATTCCATTAATAGCCAGACAACCGATGCTTTCTTCCCCTGTTTGTCACATGCTTTTATATTCCCATAAAGCCTTGATGAGAAAACGTTATAGGGGTAAATGGAAAATGTTTGTTTTTTTGGGCACATCAGAAAAACATTGACCCCTTCTCTGGTCCGGTACAAAATGTTCTTGATTTTTATAACAATTTTTAATGATGAAGCTAGCTCTCAAACAATTAGAGTTCAGTTAGCAGCAATTTCCAACTTCCATATTGGGTATGAAAATTCTTCATTCCCTTCATCTTAGCTTTATAAGGCCTTTTTGAGAGGCATTATCGTACTGAGGCCTCCCTATAAAGATCCTACTCCACCATGGGATTTAAATTTGGTACTGTAGACCTTAATTCACTCTACTTTTGAACCAGCAGCAAAATCTGATTTAAATTTCTGACCTGGAAAACTATTTTTCTAGTGGCCAGTACCTCCACTAGAAGAATTTCAGAGCTTCAAGCATTGCCTTGTAAACCCCCTACTAGATTTTCCACAAAGACAGAGTATTGTTACATAGTATACGTACCAATCCCTCCTTCCTTCCTAAGGTGGTGTCAGAATCCAATATTAACTAGTTCATTAATCTGCCAGTCTTCTTTCCTAACTTTATGGGCAAAGGGGAATATATGTTACATTTATTGGATGTCCACAGAAAATTACATTTTTACTTACATAGAACAAAAGAAGCTAGGAAGACAGATCAATTATGTTTCTTTTGCAGATTCTAAATTGGACAAATCAGTTGCAAAGGTAACTCTTGCCAGATGGCTAATGGATTGCATATCATTTGTCTACAACAAATTTGGTCTATCCTTACCAAGAGTTTTAAGAGCTCATTCAACTAGGTCCATGGCTACTTCTTCACTGTTTCTATCTAGAACTTCCATGGATAGCATATGTGAAGCTACAACTTGGGCCTATCCTCAACATTATTACTCATTGCAAACTGAATCTGGTCTCAAGGGGAAGAGCAGCCTTTGGCTCAACTGTGCTCAGGAATATCCTTCCTTAGAGTCCACCTAGGAATTTAGGTAGCCTGGGACTGTCCCAACAGTTGAGGAGAGAACAAAAATTGACAACATCAGATAAAGAAGTTATGTACTCGCCATAATGCTCCATCTGTGTTGTCCGTTTTCATTCTTCCTCAACTCTCCCCCCACCAACCCCCATCCTTTTTCATATTTAATTTCTGAAAGAACAAGTTATAAGGACACCACTGTCCTTCATGTTGAGCTCCAGATATGGCTTCTTCTGTTAAGAATTGTATAGTAGTGCTTCCTACTTTGTCAAACAGCAAACAAGATCTGAGGTATGTTAGGGGTTAGTGTATTATGGTAAGGGAGGAGCTCAAGAGTTTTTCGTGGCCATGAGCTAAAGTAATGGCCAAGTCGGATCCGAGGATCAGGTCCAAACCCAACAGTTGAGGAAGAATGAAAATGGACAATACAAATAGAACATTATGGTGAGTACATAACTTCTTTTTACTAATCCAGCAAGACAGAGGGACTCCAAAACGGACAGTTTGAATAAAAAACTTTTATTGTCGACACCACAAGCGCTTTCACAGACTACTGAAACTGGTCGTTTTGGAGTCCCTCTGTCTTGCTGGATTAATGTTTTGTTTTTATTTACTGGGACTTCTTTACCAGAAAGGGTTGGTATTTGTGTTTGTTCTGCTTCTTTTTACTAATGTTCCTAGCCATAACAACCATTACAGATGCATCAAATGCTGCTATTTGTTAACAGTTAAATTTCTGACCTAACATAAATCCTGTCTTATGATAATCAAATATTGCAGTAATTCTTCTGCAAAAAGTATTTCCCCTTGTCTTGACAAGTGCATGCCATCATGTCAAAAAATATGTGCAACCAAAATTAGACTTTGATGCTTTACATATTTCCACTTTAAAATGGGCCATTTTTTCATGTAGATATTTACCCCAAAAATCTGTTCATTCATACTGACGTGACTCTTCTTTTTATATACGATTTGTGAAAAATATGTCCTAACACCTGTACAAGCTATGCTATCTAAGACGTCTGTAAGTTCCCTACTAACACTCATAGTCTGAAAATGAGATCATTTGTACCATATGAATAAAAACAGCACTGTACTTCCTTACATTATGGTATTCTAAGGCCCTACTCACATTTTGTTGTTTTCTCCTGGCAAGCATAACACCATCCAATTAGTTGTGCTAATAAATGATTCTCCAATTACAAGTATATAATTTGTAATTAGATCTGAAGAATCTCTCGCTTCTACTCTAGTAATGTCTGCTTTATCACGTGTTACAAAAGAATAATCTTCATTACCATTAGTCTTATTAATCTTACTTTTTTCATTGCTTATTTTATTTCCAAGGATAACATTTTCATCCAGCCGCCTTTGTATTTCCACAGTTTGAGCCATGTTGTCAAGTGTGGTCTTTTTCCTTACAGTATTGTTGTTCAATCTTTGAAAGTTCAGTTTTGATTTCTTTGTAGATTCATAAGTAAATACTAGGTAATTAGTCTGCAGACTATTATACACTGAGCTCAGTAACCAGTTAGTGACCAAAGGTGAGAATTAAACTGTACCTTGTGTCTATGAGGTAAATCAGTCAATCATTATGGTAACCCCCCCCCCCCAACCTTTTAGCTTACCACTTGCCTCTTTTTTTTTGCCTATTCTGTTGCAAAAATGAAGTCATTTTCTGTAGACTTGAGTGTTTTCTGAGTTTCTGATTTTATGTGAGTTGAAATAGCTCAGTGGGGAGATCACTGAAGATATAAAGGTCTGTGATTCAGCCCTAAGTATCAGCAGAGAAGCCTTCTGGGGATAAGTGTTTACCTCAAAGTCACAAAGTACAGGGTTTGATTCTCTCTCTCACCTTTGAAAAGGAGATTAGATAGGCTTAAACTTGCTTGCATGCACAGCTAGTCTTGTACGTACCTATGAACTTAAACAATGTTACAATTCCCTGTAACCTGTGTATTAGTTAACAAAGCAGTGCCCTTTTTAGTAAATCGTTTCTTTCCCTTATAGACATTAATCAATCTCTTTTTATTCCTAGTTATTTGTTTTTTCCCATGCTTTCTTTTTTATTTTCTCCTACATGATTTCTGAATATACATATCCTGAATTCCATAGTTGTCATCAGTGGTATGTTTAATAGGGCCTGAGTGATAGTCACTGGCAGTGGACACTTTCTTCCTAAATGTTTTTTATTTGCACTTTGCATAATATTACATATCCCATCAGCCCAGATGTTCTTCATAATTGTTCACTGCTGCAGTAGTCTAGCTATATGGGCTTTGGAAGCTGGTTGGCTGTTATAACCTATGCAGTATATAATCCATATATCTTAGGCTGCTGCAGCAATGATCAATATGAAGAACATTCTGCCTCTACATTTAAGAGAAAACTGTTTTCTGCCAAAGTGTGTAATGCCTTTCCTTCTGTTTTCTGCTAAATACCAGTACACATATCATTCTTCTTCCACAGACTTGCCTTTAAGGTAACCTAGCAGCACTTGCTGGATTCAGTTAAGGGTAGTTAACTTGACTATGGACCATCTGCATCCTACATTCCTTAAAAAGCTTCTACCATATATTTAGACCAAAGATATACATTCTTATTTTTTTTTCAGATGCAGATGTCTTAATTTTCTGAAAGCAGGTACTGATTTTGAAAAATTCCAGCCAGCCTCTGTATACACATTATCAGCCCATACCCCTGTACTTGACTGTAGGAAATCAGAGTTCTATTGCCACTGTTTGCTTAATAATAATTTATTGTAGTGAGTAGTAAATAATACAATAACAGCATATATTAATGTCACAGAGGCATATTCAAATGGTGTTTAGCAGCATAATCTATCAAATAACTGAAAGCATGAAAGTAGCTCAACAATGATATCTGAACAAGTCTTGTACCAGACGCCAACTAACTTCTCTGTCCTAAGCATGCATATTATATTACTGCAGTTCAGTAACTTTCCTCTGGTAGCTGTATCCACCTCCTAAACCTTGATTCCCAGACCTTGTCTCGCAGGTGCCTGACAGTGCCTAACTGTCTTCCATTTGCATTGCATTCCATTGCAAGTACCCATACCTTTCCCTTGAGAACTATTATTTCTGCACATCTCATGCTTAACCAGAAAGATTATATTTTCCCTTCTACTGAACGATCTTTCCCTGAAACTGTATGCATAAATGAAGACACAGGCCTGACTCTATATTTTCAGATTTTTTCTATTATATTTATTCTACTTTATGCCTAACAACTACTTTTAAGTGAAAAGCCTCCATCTAACAGTTCCTCCTGAGGTCCCTGACAAAAGCTTACAGGGACCTTCTTTTGTAGTTACCTTACCTCACAAATGTATCAAATCTGGATTACAAACTACTGTAACCTGGTTTGAATATGCAGGCTTTATGCCACCTTCCACTAAAATCTTTGTAATGCACAGTCTGCAAAGTGACACACTAATAGTTAATGCTACCAAAATCAATATAACTACCAGAAGATATTTTCTGTCCCACCCCAACCCTGAAATAAGCTTGCAATCCAGTCTATCCATGAGGTGTTACCAATGTCCTGCACCTTGGTCATCACCTCAATCATAATCTGCAGGTGTGTACTGATAGAATCACTTTTATCTAGTATATAACTACACCATTCTGATCAACCCACAAATCCCATGATTTGAAGCCAGCAGGTAATCAAGGGCCCTATGGTTCCGGAGGACCACCATACGCATCATGGTCATTTCCAAAGTGATGTGCTTTACGGTCTCAAATGTACTATTAGCTAATACCTCCAGCAACTTGGCTAATTTACATAATTCCCAAATAGCTTTAACAGCTCCATATGCAGGAAATATAACTGCTTCAGTGATTATCCTGTCACCTGGATCCATAACCTTTAGAGTCATCAAGTCTAAGTTCTGATGTATGTGATGTAACTAAAACCTGCACATTATCCTGAAAATCAGTGTTCAAGTCTCTCTTAATTCTGTGGTTTCTAAAACTTATTGGGCCAGGTAATTTCTTTTTAATGTCTTAACGCTGGAATTACATACCCGATATAACCCAAGCCATACCAGTTTAATAGTAGGCTCTGTTTCCACACACATAATATATGTGCTTTAAAGCATAGTCAGAATGCCAATCCTGCTGTTCCAGAAGCAGCATGAAGAAAATGCCATACACAGTCTCAACTTGTTTCTATGAGTCTTCAGTCGAGTTAGACAGAGTATGAACTGTTAATCCTGCATATTTTCCTTCCCTATCTCTGTATGCTATAATGGTAAAATTACACTGACTATTGCCTATGTTTTATGCCTTATGAACTGGTGCTTTATTGTACCATGATGCCTCTGTCTTGTAGCAAATTAAACCTTTCCTTGCTGTCCGTAGATTCAAATATTGAGTTATTAATTTCCTCAAACATTCTACTGTTTAGCCCTTTCCCTTTCTCATTATATAACCTATCAAGCATGATGGTTATTTCCTGAAGTCTAACTGAAATCAGCACTAGAGAGTTACCTTTTCCTGCCACTGGCACATGAACACAAATCCAGCATTGAGACAAATTAAAAGCATGTGCATAGGTAAACTGAAGTTTGGTAAATATATTATAGGCTGGATACCAATCTTCCCATTTTAGCACTTCCCTTTTTACTAGGTGATGCTGTTTAAATAGAACCTGAACTTGAAACTCAGATTGCAACACTTGATATTGTGATGTCACTACCTGACATGAATACATACCTGCATCTGCCTTGCATGCCTGTATTAATCCTAAAGTAAATATCCACTCAGATATTTGAGACAAGTCAACATAAATGCAACTTGTGTATTCTTTGTCTACTAAAAATTATGTAACATTAACAAAATTCCATGCAGACAATGTGTTATGGCTATACCACTGATACTCTACTATATTTAAAGAAACATTGAAAAAACAACAAGCCATGAAATTTTCATTTTCTGGCATGTAAACTGTTTCACAATTACTTGCAATCTTCAGCTGTAATTCTTCTGCTTGTAATCCAGTTGCCAAAATAGATGAATGGACCATCCTAAACCTTGCAAAATGCACAAAAAAGCAAAGGAATAATACCAGAGTGAACCATATGGTCCATCATCCTAAGTCACTTCAGTTCTGATGTATTGGAGAGGCTTCCCTGGTGTCTTTAAGTCTCTTGCTGTTTGCTGGATGGCTGATACTGAAAGGCGTACATTAAAAAAAAAAACTTTCTTGAGTTTACATCCATATTTTTAACAAGCTCCAGGACAGAAGATAATCTGCAATCTGGAAGACATATTGACTCCCAACATGGATAAAGGACTGCACATGGAGAGGTCTATCTTTATAACAAATACTTTCTCCCACCTACCAATCTTGTTCAGGCACTAGGAGAGTAAATCAGAAGGTGACATGTGACTATTCCATTAAGGTGAAGGTAAATAGTGTAATGTCCAGCCCAGTCATCACACATGCTGGAGTATACTAAATGTTTATACTGGGGCCACTGTTGCTTTCCCAATTTTATTAAATACACTTCTTTTGCTTCTGAACTGTAAAGTCATAGAGTATCAGTTGATTAGCTACCTTCCTGTTGGGCTCCAATATCACTTGAATTAATCAGACTTGACCGCAGTCTACATCATACTGCATGGAAAACAATATGGTTAAAACCAAGAAAAAGCTCTAGAACAGTAGTAATACTTCAGAAACATCCCCAAGAATGGACCATTCATTACTATGATGTGTCAGCTGTGCTGACATTCACCTGTTGCATGCATTTTCCAGTAAGGCTTAACCTGCCACTCTGTCTTGGCTGTCATCTCAAACTAATGAATGTGAACATGACCAAGCACTGCACATAGTATCTCCTGATTCTTGAGCTTAGAGGCCAAAGTGACCATTGATTAGGGGATACTAAGAGTCTAGATGGAAAACAGGTTTTATCTGGTCAGCTCTACTTCCTGATAATTTAGTAGAGGCAGAGTTCCTATTAAATAAAAATTTCAAAGCTTACTTCCAAAGGGTAGGCAACTGCCAGTCCCACAGGTGGGTGGAAAGGCTTCTTGTGAAAGAAATATCTGCCCTGAGTAATCAGCCTGCTTTCCATTTCTTTCATACAAGTTAATGCCATCCCTGGTGGTGCATCTCATGAAATGGAACACATATGCATACACAGAACAGCTACTGGAATGCCAGTTACCCAAGCCAGTCTTGTACTTCAGATATAGGTATCTAATACATTCCCATATTATTGCAGGTAGGTACAGCAAGCAATGGGCTCACATTTGTTGACTGGGTAATGTTGTTGTTGTTTTTCTTTCGGCTTTTCCTGGTTAGGGGTTGCCACAGCAGAACTCTGGTCTGCTAATGATTGGCAGTTGATTTTTATGGTGCCGAGGTGCCAGCCCAATGCTCAACCTTCAATAAAGATACACCCATTTACACATGTCTTTTGAACACCACTTGACTGCAGGGAGGACATGCAAACTCCACACAGAAGGCACTCCAGCTGAGAATCGAATGGGAGAACCTCTTTCTGTGAGGCAACAATGCTATCTCTGCACCACCGTGGCTTTGTTGATTGGGTAATGTACTGTTCTAAAAACAGCTTGGTTCCAGGCACCTTGGGTGCAGTATACAATATATCATAGTACATGTGAGTATTGCAATGTTAGTGGTTCAATAGGTAGCACACTCGCCATTGGTGCTAGAAGACCAGAAGGTTCTGGGTACTAATCTTACTCCAGGTGACTGGATTGCTGATTCTGCAATGTAACATTGGGGAGATGCTGCACTCTTGAGCATGTCATCCTTTAGATGAGACATTAAACTGAGTTCCCATCTGCTTGAGTTGGTGGTAACTCATATCAATGTAAAAGATCCCATGGCAGCTATCAAAAAGTGTAGGGGCTTTATCTTATATACACACATCTTAATCATAATTGATACAAATGACAGCATTTCAGATCATTACAACATAACAATAACACAACATATTTGTTCACAAAATTATTCAAACCTCATCCTCTTCACCCTTTATCTCACAGCCATTTTTAAACCTTGTTCATTACAATCCATGCATCCCAAAACTGATTAAAAAAATATTTTCATCTCATACTCTAGACCATCCAGATTACATTTAACACCAATGTGTCCAACACATTAACATTTCCACCACCCAAATGTTCATAGTACCCATACACAACCATATTCATATTAATTTTATTAAATATCTCCTTTTGAAATTCATTATAACACAAACCCAAAATCTGTTTTATCCTCTCACATTCAGTTATCAGATATTCCACATTACACACACTGCATACTCAGTCTTCCTTTTGTTTATATTTTATTTCAGCATTAGCCAGCAATTTAACTTGAAATCATTTTAAATCTTTCTTGTCTATATCTTATAACTTTTTATTTGAAATTCCTTATTTTCCCAAGTCTTCACATAATACTTTTCCATAATCCTTTCATACTATTTTTTCTAGTTTTAATATTCCGCTGAAAATCACATCTTTTTAATAGCTCATGATACTCTTTCATTTTCTTCTTTACATATTTTCCTTTTCCCATTTAGTTCCCATACTCCCCCCTATTTTCCCATATAATTTTCTAAACACAATCTTTTTCTTCTTTATTTGTTTTTAAAAACATCAAGTGAGTATGTAGTAAAGCAAATCAGTGTCAGTGATGCAACAGGTAGTACACTTGCATTTGGTGCAGAAGGCTGTAGGTTCTATTCCCACATGATGGGGGTGGATTACCGACACCGCAGTACAATACAAGGGGAATGATGCACCTCTGGGAGTTTTGTCCTTCAGATGAGATGTTAAACTGAGACCCCATTTGCCTGAGTTGGTAGTAGCTCAGTTGCTGTAATATCTTTTACATACATCTAGTGAAAAGAGTATGGATCCTTTATTTATACACAAAAATAATTCTTATTTACAAAATATTTACAAATATTTACATATGTGCAAACACATATTCATAATTTCCTTTACAATTATACTAAATTTTCATCCCTATTAGACCCACACTCCTGTTTCCATAACCACTATCTGATTTTACTTAATATTGCTGCTAAAATCCATTTACCATTAAACATAATTTAATAATTCCTTCATTCCTATATAAGATTTTATCTTTTATTTTAACGCATTCTTAACTTCTATTTTTAGAATATCTACATTTAATCATATCCATGTTTATTTCAACCACTTCTTTTAGATATTTAAAAAAAATCTTCTTTACATAGTTTTCCCCATAAATTTACTTTTTTACGTTTCAAAAACGTTTTGTAGTTTCTTCTTCTTGACAATGTAAACATATTCTATCACTTTTCTTTTTATATGGATATTTGCTTTTACTGACAATTTATCTGTTACCATTCTCTACAAAATATCTTGGCATTCTACTTTTTGATTACACCATTTGCTTATTTTTATAGCTTTAATTTTTTTATCTGTTAGGTTTTCCCATGGTTTTACATAGTAATGTTTTATTATTGCATTCTTATGCCATACTTTCCTATCTTTTCCTATATAATCAGTTTTTATTTTCCATAGGATCATAGGAAGTTACTAGGCTATTTGCCCTGAGGCCCTTACAAGCCCAGCCAAGAATTTAGCCCATGTTCCAACAAGTCAGCACCCTATGCCACTGTCCCGCAGGGACACAGGTGGAATCTCAGGGGTGTATTTTCTGTTCCCCATCCAGTTATCCAGGTTGCGGTTGAAAAGGTTTAATGAGGTATTCTGCTTTATGTAGAGAGGAAGTCTATTCTACAAAAGAGGGAGTCTCTGGGACACACATCTGTCCTGCCAACAACTCCCGTTGATGTCACAGACCAGGATGAGGTCACACGTGTGGGTTATTCGAGTGGAGTTTGACTTCCGGATATGCAGCAGTCCCATCAGGGTGGGGTCTGAGATTGCTTTGTATGCTAGACAGGGGTCACCTTTGAAGAGTCTGTAGGAGACTTGAGTAGAGGGACAGGGCTTTTAGCCTATTTGTGTAGGGTAGATGTTTGAGGCCCTGGATTCTTCGGCTGAGGAACCTCTGTGGTCTCTCCAGCTGCTGTATGTGCTTTGTGAGGTACATGCCGAAAGGGGCATTGTACTCAATAATAGGTCTTATAAGGGAAGAATGCATGGATATTATGGCTTTCCATACAATGGAGGCAATATGGTGGTCAAAAATCAGTTTGCTATCAACCTGGGTGCCCAAGTCCCTCATGACTGATTGCATGTTTACTACTTTATTAATAATGTGATAATTTGTGTGGACGTCACTCTCCCCAAAAGGGGATAATGATGCATTTTTTGGTATTCAGTTTGAGGCCTTGTTTCTGGCACCAGTCATTTGTTTGGGTGAGACGTTCTTGGAGGATGTCCACATCACTAGGGGAATTGATGACAGCACCCAGCTTGCAGTCATCTGCAGACTTGGTCAGCTTTAGCCCACTATATTTGGCCTGCACCTCTGAGAAGTATACCCCAAACAGCAGAGGTCCCAAGATGGATCCTTGGGGTACACCACTTGTTACGGGTCTACTACTTGAGGTGGCTTCCCCTCTTTTGACTAGATGGGTACTATCAGTGAGCCAGTTTGCTACCCATCTGGTAACATATGGATTTATGCCTAGTTGAGAGAGTTAATCTATTATACCTGAGTGGGGAATAGTATTGAAGGCTTTGGCCAGGTCAAGATAGACGATGCGCACTATCTTCCCCTTGTCTATGGCCTTGGTGACTGTCTCAAAGAAGTCAACCAAATTTAACAGGCATTACATCACCTTACAAAACCAAACTGAGTGGGATGAAGTTTTTGAAGGTTGCCAATGTCCTTGTTAATGAGGTCCAGGATAATCCGCTCCATGGCCTTGCAGATCAGGCTAGTTAGCCTGATGGGTCTATAATTTCCTGGATTGGTGGACACTCCACCTTTGTGCTGCCCTCCATTCAGCTGGGACGAAGCCGGTACTCAGGCTTTGGTTGAACAGGGTGCCTAATGGTGCTGCAGGTTCCTACCTGAGTTCATGTAGGATGCAGATTGGGATGTTATTGGGTCCCAAGGAGGATGTACCTTTTTGCCTTTGAGAGGGCAGTGATGACTTGCTCCCTAGAGATTTTACTGATGGGAAGGGGGAGCAGAAGAGTGAAGTTTTCATTGAACCTGTCTGCCAACAGGTTGGCTATATCTATAACATTTTTGTATGTGGTGTCCTTGACCACCAGTTCTGAGCAGATCTGGGTGCTTCCCTTGAGATTGCTGACATATGTGAAGAAGGCCATTATGATTGTCTTTAGTAGATGTGGCCAGTTTGGACTCTCTTTGCTTTGAAGGATTTCACTAGTGCTCTTATTTGCTTATTCAGGCTAAGAAGAGATTGCTTCCAATTAGGCACCTGCTCTTTCTTGGTCCTGGACAGCCATTTTTTCCTTTTATTATAGAGTTTATTTATTGTAAATGTCCACCAGACAGGTTTACTCTTCCTTGAGGAGGATGATTTTGTCTTGTCTGGTATTCCTGATTCCATGCCGCTACAGTATATAAATGCTCATATAGTACTTTGGTGTAGGTTTGGACATGTGTGCCAGTCCTATGGAGGGGGGGCTGTGAAGCTGTTTATACCTTCCCTCAGGAGGTTGTAATCAGCTTTGGAGAAGTTTTTTTGCTTGACCCTAGCTGTGTGTGTGTGGGGGGGGGGGGGTCAGGGGAGATGGTGACTTCCAAAGTGACTGCTTTGTGGTCAGATCGTACCAGGGATGGTGGCACTGAGGGATGCTGCAGTGGTTGCTCGTGTTGGCTAATACCAAGTCCAAGATAATTTCACCTCTTGTGGGGGTGTCAACCAACTGGTCCAAGTCATTTGCATTGACAAAATCAAGGAATCTCTGGACATTTGTATTTTGGCATGAGTATTTCTTCCAATCTATGGTTGGATAGTTAAAGTTGCCCAGGATCAGGGTAAAGGGTTGAATCTTGATAGATTCGAAGAGGTCCAGATAGGTGGAGTGGGCATCTCGAGTCAGAGTTGGAGACCTATAGCTAGCTATGATTTGAATAGGGGTTTTGTCAATTGTTAACTGCACCTGGAGTGTTTCCTTTGCATCATACTGTTTGACCAGCCTAGAGGTGTGTATGTCTTGTATATATATTGCAACTCCAACTCCTTTTGTTTTGCTGCCCATGGTTTGGGATCTGAATGAATGATAGGATAAGTAGCCTGGTATGGCTGGGGTACTATCTGCAGCTTTGTATCAGGTTTCTATGACTACACAAATGTCAGCTTCTTCCAGGGTTAAGAATTCTTGCAATGACTGCAGTTTCATGTTTAGACTCCTAGCATTTAGCAGCATGACCTTTAATTTACGTTTTGGTGAAATTTTCATGTTGATAGTTTTGACCTCATGGCATTGCCTAAAAAAGGCACTATGGGGGAGGCAAGAGCCTTTTCCAGGATCCTGAAGCCCAAGGGAGACATATTGGGCTTATTGGTTTGTCAGTCATGTCATCCCAGACTGTTAGGTACTGGATCCCATTGGAATGACACCAGAAACTAAACCAAATGTAAGTCAGTCATTTTCTATTTGTATTGAGGCATCATTCTTGGTGATGGTAGAATGCTGCTTAAGGTTAGGAACATACCTGCCTGGGATACAGACTCAGTGAGCTCAATCATGTCTCTCTTAATATAGTCCAGGGTGGTATGTTTCAAGTCATTCACTCCAACATGGACTATGCCAGAGTCATAACAGTACCTGTTGAGAGACTCGAGTGCATTAGTGATATGGCAGATTCTGGCACCCAAGAAACAACTAATCATGACTTTCTCCTTATCCAGCCTGGTGAGGGGCACATCTGTGTGTCTCACAATGGAGTCTCCTATGACTAATATGTTGGGTTTATGTTTAGGCCTTAGTGGCTGTGAGACACAGGTGTGTGGACTCTGTGTGGTGTAGTGGGCAGTGGAGTTCATGTCCATTTATGTCTCAGGGGTGACTTTTGTTTGGGTATGCTTTTGTTGAGGACCTCTGCATATGTGGGGGGGTGTTGTCTAGGTGTGGGTGGTGGTTGAGGTGTGGTGTTCATGTTGCCAACCGTCTCTGTGCCAGATATACTGGTTTGTGGGAGAGAGAGAGAGCAATGACACTAGGTGCTTAATGTAATTGCATCTCTCTCAAATTTTGTTCCAAGGTGGTAGTAGTAGAGGGTTGTTTGTGTATGAGACAGTTGCTACACTGTCTCAGGATACCCATATCAACCAGACTTGCAGGAGAAAATGTAGGAAATTGTCCATCCATATTTGTCAGAAACTGAAAGAGCTAAGAGGGTAAAGGGAGGAAGGTCTAAGAGTAGTACTACTAGATGATAACACAAGTGCTACTAAGGGAAATATTGTAGCTGGCATACCTCAAAAAGGGTTAAAAACCATACAGTTGAAGCTCTGGATGCACCAGACCTCTATCTAGACTACACTACTCAATTTCAAGGTTAAGAACACAGTAAAAAAAAAACTCACACTGAAGCACAGATTAATCACTTATAGTCAAAAGAACAGAATTCGCAGTATGAAAAAATACAGTTAAACAGCAATGAAATGCAGTAAAATGCAGTTAAACAGTAATGAATTGCAGTAGATAGCAATGAAATATAGTTAATCAGTAGATTGCTTTCAAACAGTAACTCACAATCACAACAGAAAAGACAGCACAAATAAAGCAGCAATTCAGTAGAATACTGTCATCAATTTAATGAGGCTACCAACAAGCAGTAATAAATATGGCAAACTAAATGCAGTTGAATTCCTAAGCACAAGCAGCAAAATTAAGTAGGAAGAGGCACAGGTGTTTTTTTATAATAGAAAGGGAGGAGACAGAAAATAATAAGATAATTCAAGGTTGAGAAGCTAAAGAGGTGGGATGGGCCTTTACAAAGTCCTCACTATAAACAGTAGAATGAGCTGATGTAATGTGAATGGGGGGAATGTCCAGTATCAACTTTATACTAAAGGTGGGCAACTCAAAGCCACCAAGCTTTAGGAGCACAACAGCAGCTGAGTGGGTGGGTGGGATCTAAAAAAAAAAGTTGCACAGATTAAACAGATATGCAGTAAATCAAAAGTGCAGAAAACAGTTGAAAATAAGCATTTATCTTTTTCCAATATCACAGCAGAGCAAATGGCAGAAGACCTATCTCACTGCTGCTTTGAACAGCTTGAGCAAACAAGTACAAACCGATTTAAAACACTGACTATTAAAGGCAGAGAAACAGAAACCAGCCAAATTATCCAATCAAAATAACACAGTGTTGCAGGAATGCTTCTAACTAGATCAAACCAGACTGATTCTTTCTCCCACAAAGAAACAGCCAGTCCTCTCTAGACAAAATATTTCTCTATAAGCTCCAAAGGTCACAAACAGTAACAAATATTCAGCTCTAACAGACAACAAAAAGGAGACTAAAAACAGTTGCACGGATTAAACAGATATGCAGTAAAACAAAAGTACAGAAAACAGTTGAACATAAGTACTTATCTTTTTCCAATATCACAGCAGAGCAAATGGCAGAAGGCCTATCTCGCTGCAGATTTGAATAGCTAGAGCAAACATTTTTTCTTGGTAACATTTTATTTCTTTTATACATTATTTTTATCTTTTACAATATCCCCAAATTTATCATACTTATATTTATACAGTTTTACTACAAATCTTTCTTTTTCATTGATCCACATTAACCCTTTGTACATTAATGAAGCGGCATATGCTACTGGGTTAATTAACCCTAAACCTCCTTCCTCTTTATTTATATACAAAACTCCTGTTTTTACTGTGTTTAATCTAGAACCCCATGTAAATGAAAATGTTATCTGCAATAATTCCTTTTCAAATACTGTTAGCAAGAGGGTTGCCAGCTTTTCATCCTTCCTTTTCCTGACGAACAAGCTGTGCCACCTTAGGAATGAAAACACAACCCTTGCCTCAGTGTAGTTACACCCCTTTTAGCATGCCATACCCAGAAGCACCAATGTTTTAAATGCCATACATAATGACTACCTGGGCAGCCTCAAATGATATGAAGTCATAGACACAGTGTTCCATGGCACTTCATACTCCTGCTATCTACTGTCACCCTGGCATACACCCCAGTGTTCTCTTGTTTTTCTCCTATACTTGTCTTCTCATACTATCTACAATACTTTTGTTTTACTAAACATTATCTTATTTGTCAGCTTGTTCTTTCATCCCTTCAATACATCCTACATGGCCAAGAGTATACTGTAATCATTATCTAAGAAATAATTTAATTAAGGTAGAAGTCTGGAGACCACAAGACCTCTGCAAGGTGAATTTTAGAGATTTTTTTCCACAGCCTTTGGTTCAATGATAGCCTGAACAAACATCAAGACTTATGAAAGTAATTATTTTTTTTCTTTCAAGGAAAAAATAAATTATGATGACACAGTAGTTACCAATAAACGGAGTTGCAGTTACCCACAAACTGAGTGGAAAACACTTGTGAGGGCACACAAATCATATCTTGGATGACTGCCATCCTCCCCATCCTCTCCAAAAAATGTAGTGACTTTCTGTCTACCACTCTGGTGTTTAATTGGGACGGCTGTGAAAGGAGTGGTAGTCATAGTCATATTTCAAGTTGGCACTGTCATACACCTACACAGCATGTTACCTTGAACCAGACCACAAAAGGCAGACATCTTCATTGTACCCCTCTGAAGTCAAATTAGGATGAAAGTGAAAGAACAAACAGGCAACAATATATTTCAACCTATTTCTGTCAGCTGTACATATACAGAATGCCTCCTTTCCCCTACACCTATTTCATAGCCACCTGTATATACATGTGATTTCAACTGTGAAGAAAATGGAAAAATAACACTAACAGTAATTCATTACAGCTTGCTACACTTAAATAGTACACTGGCCCTAGACAAGCTATAGTGACCCTGTGTACACATCATTAAGGTGGGATTTTGAGTAAAGTTAAAGAAACGATCATTCTATCCCCACCCAACACACAAGTAGGAGAATTATGAAGTTTGACTGCATGGGAACATTAATGAAATAATGACCAGAGTATCTCTGGCTGCCACACAAACTAGTGATCTCTGTATCTACCTCTGATTGGGGTCATAGGTTCATGTCTTCGTAGGTAAATAACAGGCTAGCTGACCTTGCAGGCCATTTCAAGCCTAGCCAGTTTGCTTTTTTGTACTCCAAATAACCTATCCCATCTGGCTATAGATTGGTCTTACCCATCCCATGGTTGATTATCCCTAATGAGAATAACTGGGATCATGCCATAGATAATTTGAAGAGATCCTTGCAAGGGATAAAGCATTTAGGAGCTGTCTCTGTCCATTAGTAGCACAGGGGGCAGTCTCATGGTAAATTTTCTGTTTTCCATCCATAGATCTAAGTTGTGCTTGAATATGGACAGATGTGAACTTTGTTTTATGTGGATGGGAAGTCTATTCCAAATACAGCGGTATCCTCTGCAAGCTATACCTGTCCCCCAAACCATTCTTTTGATGTTGCAGAAGTCAAGATCCATAGACCAAGTATTTCTGATGACACTTGACTTGCTGATGTGCAGTAAATCCATCAGTAATGGAGGATGCCTTGTATGCCAGACATAGGTCACCTGTCATCAGTCTGTATGATACCAAGTATAGTGCAGGGTTTTGAGTTGGTCCATGTAGGACATGTTATTTAGGCCTTGTATCCTTTTAGTAAGGAATCTCTGTAGGCATTCCAGTTGTTACATTTCTCTGGAAAGATACATGCCAAAGGGGATTCTATACTCAATGACTGACCTAATTAGGGCTGAGTAAAGGGAGACAATGACATCCCTAGATCTACACACAATCCCTTTGTATATAAGCTGTGCAATATAGAAGGACTTACAACATGGACATAAGTTGGTCAAAAGTTACTTCACTGTCCACGTAAGTTCCCAAATTCCAAACAACTGGGTCAACCCTTGGGGGCATATTTGTAATGTGGTAATTCCCTGGAGTAGATAACTTCCCAAGGTATACAATAATGCATTTTTGGGCATTTAGTTTCAATCCATGATTTTATTTTAAGGTCAGTTTCAGACTAGGTGGGGCCCACTAGAAAAGGCCCTACTCGCTGAGTGTTCTGGGGTGCATTTTGTGCCATATTTTTGAAATAAATTACAGCCAACATGTTGTTCTTATATACACATATATACACTTTATCCCCCAACACACACACACACACACGCATAAGCCACCACAGCAATGTTTGTTTTTACACTACATTTGAAAGTAGATAAAAAATCCAAGTAAAACAGTAAGCATTTTAGGAAACATACTTCAGCACACCTGTCACCCATCCCTGATATTAACTCAAATTGTAGCTCTATCCCTCTTAATCCCCACTAAAACTGGTGACTTTTGGAGAAAAGGTAGTGAATTACACTTAATAAATAATGGCGATACATTAGAGTTATAGACTTCTTGTACTCCAGAAATTTGTATTGGTCCATATTCACTTCTTCTGTCAGTCTTGCAAATTAATAATGCTAGTATTTTAAAAGTGTCTCCGATTATTTCTGGATTTGTCCCTGATACTGATGAGATTTGTCCCTGATCCACTGAGAGCTATGTACTTCAGAAAATTTTTAGCTCTCAGAATGATTCAAAATATCTTTCAAGTACTCACAGTAACTGGATTTCCTGACAGAGACCCTGATTTTCTGACTGTCAGAAAACTTTCCTGACAGGTGGTGACCCTACTTGGAAGCACAAATACACTTACAAAGTATGCTATTTTTCTCAGCAGTATGGAATTAACAAATAAGCCTTTCTTCCTGAATGATAATTTATACATTCTCCAGAAAAGACAGGTTTGTTTTATTTCTTCTACTGTTTCTCCCCATTGAATTCTACTTAAATCTTTGTTCACAAATTTTATACCTATCATAGAAATTTCTTTCATGGTAAAATATATACCACTGATCTTTACTACATCACCTAAACCGTTACTTTTCTCTTTATTTAAAGCCATCCCTATCACCTCTAGACACTCATTTGTACAAATTATTAAGTCTTGTTTTTGCAGTTATTATAATGTTATCTATATATGTTAACATAACTGATATTCTTAACCCTTCAGGTGTTATGTAACCCACCTCCTCCATTTTGTAATTGATTTCGCATGCTATCACATCACAAAGATAACCACCATGAAAAACTTCTCCAAAGCTAACTTTGGGCTGCTAAAACAGAGGTGGCTAACTTCACGGCACCCATGCAAATGGAGAAAAGTTGCATGACTGCCAAATCATATACCAATGCACTGTACGAACACATATACAAATGCATGGCTCTCACCATACCCAATAGAACTAAGACGCTCTCCTCAAAAAAAAAGGAAGCCAATTTGGTGGTCTCCTGCCATAAACAACTCTACAACAGAAGGAGAAAACTGATGCAGAATAAGGCGAAGTCCCAAGACTGGAAATATTCCCTTATCAGCCTCAACAAAAGGTTGAGATCCCTCATCAAATCCTCTAAAGCTAGCTATGAAAACAGAAATGCAGCATATAGTAAAGACAGCCATAAGGTCTTCTATAGTTATGTAAAGAATCTCCACGGCAATACCCAGATTTGCTCTAAGCTACTGCACAACGGTATCTCCTATACCGAGCCAACAGATATTGCCAATAATATTGCCTGAAGTCCAATAAATAAATAAATAAAAATATACTGGCTGACAGATTTAGTGCTAACATTACCCCTCTCCACCCCCCAAAGGACCAATCACAATACCAGTAGATTGCCAGCCAGCCAGTATTACTGCTGCACAGGTTAAAACAGCACTGTCCATGGCCAATAATATAGATTCTATGGGACTTGACAGTATCCCTGGCTGTGTTCTACATGAACTACAGAGTGAACTGGCACCTCACCTGTGTGCCCTGTTCAATCACAGTCTCACCTCAGGCTTTGTCCCTATCGAATGGTGCACTGCTGCAGTCATCCCTCTCCACAGAGAAGGAGCAACTACAGACCCCGGGAATTATTGCCCAATTAGCCTGATGAGTCTGATATGCAAAGCTATGGAACATCATCATGGACCTAACAAACAAGGATATAGGGAATCTCCAAACTCTGGATCCTACACAGTTTGGTTTTGTGAAGGGTAGATCATGTCTGCTCAACTTGGTCGACTTCTTTGAGTCAGTCTCCAGAGCTGTGGATGAAGCAAGGTGGTTCATACAGCCTACCTTGATCTGGCCAGGCCTTTAATGCCATTCCCCACTCAGGAATCATAGAAAAACTCACTAAGCTAAGCATCAACCCCTATATCACTAGGTGGGTTGCAAACTGGCTCAGAGATAGTACCCACAGTGTGAAAGTAGCTGACTCCAAGTCAGACTGCCAACCAGTCATGAGTGTAGTCCCACAGGGTTCGGTCCTGGGTCCTCTCTTGTTTGGTATCTACTTCTCTGAAGTCCAAGCCAACATGAAGGGACTCTGGCTGACAAAGTTTGTAGATGATTGGAAGTTGGGAGCTATTATTAACTCCCCAAGTGATGCTGACATCCTACAGAAAGGCCTCAATGACACCAACGACTGGTGTCAGAACCATGACCTTAAGCTCAATGCCAAAAAATGTGTCATCATCCCCCTTGGGAAAAACCCGGTTGCCTTGAATTACCACATTGATGGTAGTCCACTGAACATAGAAGGCGTTATAAGAGATCTGGGAACACAGGTTGACAGCAGCCTCTCTTTTGACCACCACATTGCCACTGTGGTCTGAAAGTCCTTCTATGTGGCACATCTCATTACTAAGGATTTTGCATCCAGGAAGAAAGAGGTGATTGTCTCCCTCTACTCTTCCCTCATTAGGCCAATCATCAAGTACAGTGCCCCATTTGGCATGTACCTCACTAGACACCTGCAACAACTGGAGTGGCCACAAAAGTACCTCACAAAGAGGATCCTAGGCCTTAAACACTTGTCCTATATGGAAAGACTCAAAAAACTCCTATTCTCTGTCTCATATCGCCTACTTAGAGGCAATATCTGCTTGACTTACAAAGCCATGTCTGACCCAGCTCTGTTAGAAATGGTACATCTAAAGAAATCACAATCCCTCCACACCATAGGTTCATAGGTAGGTACTAGGGTATCTGCCCAAGGGCCTACATAAGCCCTAATTTAACCATTCATTGAAAATATTTTTTTGCCAATCCTTTAAATATTTATACTTTTCATACCCTATTCCATCTGGTCCTGCATTGAATCTGTATTTACTTCTCCTAATACTTTATGTAACTCATTTAAAGAAATCTCCTTTCCAACTCTTTATCCTTTTTTTCTGTTAACTTTTTTACTTTTTGTGTTTTTTCACTACCTTATTTTTTATTTAAAAGTTTTGTGTGCATATTGTACTTCACCATTCACAATCATTTCCTGAGTTATTTTTATTTCTTTCATTACACTACACTCTTCCTTTACTAATCTGCTTAAGTAACTCAGTACTTCTCTTTTTCATTGTAAAATATATTTGGTTATATAACAGTTCTTGTATTTTTATAGGTTCATAGGTAGGTACTAGGCTATTGGCCCTAGGGCCTATATAAGCCTAGCCAAAAGGTACCCTGGCTTTTGCCACCCAAGAAAATTATTTTCCTGTGCCACTGTCGAGCAGAGCCACAGAAGTGATCCTCGGGGTGAATTTCCTATCTTCCATCCAATCATCAAGATTTTTTTTGAAGAGTGCTAATGAGGGACTTTGTTTGATATAGAGAGGTAGTTTGTTCCAGAGTATGGGAAGTCTCTGGGACAGGAATCTATCCCTCCAGCATGTTCTGTATATTGTGGTGACAAGGTTTAGGTCCCTAGAGTGTGTAGCTCGGATGGACTGGGATTTCTTTAAGTGGAGCATGTCCAAAAGCTCTGGGTTTGACATAGCTTTGTGTTAGGCAGAGATCGCCTCTGAGTAGGTGATATGTGACGGAATAAAGCTACAGTTTTTTGAGACGGTCTGCATAGGGCATCTGTTTGAGGCCTGTAATCCTCTTTGTGAGGTATTTCTGCAGCCTTTCCAGTTATTGTAGGTCTTGTGATGTACATACCAAAAGGGGCGTTGTACTCTATAATGGCTCTAATGAGTGACGAGTAGAGGGGAACAATGACCTCTTTTTTTCCCTGGATGAAAACCCTTTTGTGATGAGGCCAACTTCAAATCGGCGTGCTGCCTATGCACTTAAATGAATTCCAGGATAAATAATTCTTTCTTCACTGAAGCCAACTGGAATCAGCAAACTGCCTGTTTACAAAGCCTCACTGACGACTATATGCTCCACTTCCTCAGTAGGTACTTCCAAAGTTCTAAGTCAATAAATTGCCTGTATGCAAAAGCACTAAAGCAAGTTGCAAACAGTTCCTTACTTGGAAGCCAACCTGTATAGCTTTAAATTTATGAAATTAACTCATGTTTCAGTTACAGCACGAGGTGGAGATTTATTTAACAGAACTGAAAAAAATAGAAATGGAATGGATTATGAACTTGCATGCCAGTGAAAGTCCTGGCCTTAACACAGTAGTCCCCTTAAAACCAGTACTAAAAGAAAGGAGGCTTAGGGGGCGATAATATACTTTTATCATAAAACCACTGAGAAATAGGACTGAATAACATGACAGTAAAGCTATACAACCAGCTACTAAAGAACATGAGAATGGACTCCTCCCAAGAGGATAGAATAACCAGTGACATACTTGCAGGAACTCGGGAAGTTAAACTGATTTGGCAGTGTATATAAAAAGACAGACTGGATACAAGTAAGTGTAACCAATGAATAATGAAGGCAGAGAGTCTTATTTGAATACAATACCTCATTGGTCAATACCTAGAATACACACAGTATAAAAGGAAGAGCAAAGCAGATAAACACAGGATCTGAAGAAGGTTTATAACCGAAAGCGCTTATCCGTTCCTGAGTCCATTTTTGAACACAAGCAGCATGCTTATTTGAAGTTGGCTTTAGAACTAGGAATCTTTTGGAACCTGCTCCAGAGATTTTGTAAACAGGCAGTTTGCTGATTCCAGTTGGCTTCAGAGGAAGGAAGAATTATTTATCCTGAAATTCGTTTAAGTGCACAGGCAGCACGCCGATTTGAAGTTGGTCTTAGACTTTGGAAATTCATTCTGGTGTCCTTGAACACAGGCTGTCTATTGGAATCAATTGGCTTTAGAAGAAGGAAGAGCTTTGGGACTTGTGTCCCCCCCCCCCACTTTACACTCAGGCTGTATGCAGGTTACAGATTTGCTTCCAAGTAAGGAACTTTTTGCAACTTGCTTTAGTGCTTTTGCATACAGGCAATTTATTGACTTAGAACTTTGGAAGTACCTACTGAGGAAGCGGAGCATATAGTCGTCAGTGAATGGAGGTTTTGCACTCAAGGAAGAAAGGTAGCTGGAAGTGACTTCCAATGAATGAGTAATTTCTCATCATATTGAGCCAAGTTACCATAACAAGAAATTTGCTGCGAGGAAAGTGTTATTAATGTTTGAACCAGTACTTTGAAGTAGACAATTTGTCGTTTTTAACTGAACAGAAATAAAACATTGTTTTATTTAAGGAAGGACCTAGGATACATATGTAGTGCTTGCATACCAGCAGCTACAAGAAAGGGGATATATAATACCCGCTAAATGAACCATCTTGGAGCTAGTTACCACATGGAGGGAGTAGCCTTATTGTGGTTTTTCATTTTCATATGGTGAAGGTGTACTCCCTAGGCTAGAGCTTGTTCACTTTATCTTTTCATTTTTGTGATGAGGTGTGCCATGTAGAAGGATTTCCTGACTACTGTGGCGATGTGATTATCAAAGAAGAGACTACTGCCCACCTGTGTCCCAAGGTCTCTTATCACACTTTCAGTGTTAAGTAGACTACCGCCTATGTGGTAGTTCATGGGTACAGAGATTTTACCAAAAGGGATGACAATGCACTTTTTGGCATTGAGCTTGAGACCATGGCTTTGACACCAGGCATCTGTCTTAGCGAGGATCTTTTGTAGGATGTCCACATCTTTTGGAGTTTTAATTATGGCTCCTAGTTTGCAGTCATCTGCGAACTTCATTAGCCAAAGACCTGTTAGCCTGTACCTCAGAGAAGTAGATACCAAACAGGAGAGGACCCAGGACTGAACCCTGTGGTACTCCACTTGTCACTGGTCTGAAGTTGGATTTGGAGTTTGCTACTTTCATAGTGTGAGTTCTGTCAGTGAACCAGTTGGCAACCCATCTTGTGACATAGGGACTTATACCTAGTTTAGTGAGTTTGTTTATTATTCCAGAGTGGGGGATGGTGTTGAAAGCCTTGGCGAGATCTAGATAGGCTGTGTGAACCACCTTACCCTCATCTACAGCTTTGGTGACTGCTTCAAAGAAGTCTATCAGGTTTAGGAGACCTGATCTGCCTTTTACAAACTTGAACTGGGTGGGGTTTGGAGATTACAAGTGTCATTGTTTATATTACTTGTTACTTGATTTCTTTCATATAATTATTTTTCTTTGTCAAATTACTTTCTATCATTATGTTCTAAATCTTCTAATACATTCTTATATGTTCTATTTTTCTTTCTCTACTTTTCTCACATCATTTTGCCACTGTAAAAAACATTTTTATATTTTTACTTAAATATCATCTACCATTCAGACAATTTTTTATAAAATGTCATAGTAATATTTTCCATAACTGTGTCACTAATCTATTTCTTTCTTCATTCCATGCTTTCTTATTGAGCCTTTGTATTCTTTTGCCTATTTTTATATATTCCTTGTTTTCCTTTAGCTCTAGCCATATTGCAAGATGATCAGAAAATCCTGTTTCAACTACCTCCCCTTCTCCTATAACTAAACCATCTGATACTGTAAAATAATCTATTTCAGTTCTATACATACCCCTTTTGTAAGTCCATGAGTTTGTCCCAGAGTTTTAACTTATTACATCATATAACTTTTAAACATTTTTCTTATATAATTTCCTTTTTTTTTTCTCTTGCCTCTTAAATCACAATTAATGTCTTCTGTCATTGTAATATTCATATTTATTACTACATGGTCTAAAATCTGATTAAATAAGCTTTCCATTTCTTTGCAGTTAGCAAAAGCATATAATGCTATAAATCTATATACTTGTTCTTTCCATTTTAAATCTACAAAGGTTAATATTCCCATGTTTGCTAAAGTTATATCTAATATCTTTACTGTATTTCTACAGCATATAGCTATTCCAGTACATCTCTCATTTCCCAAATTCCAGATACTTTCCTCCCCATCATTTTTCTGTTTGTAATCTTTCTTCATAATATTAAAAATCTTCTGTCTTCTAATAAAATTACATATACATCACATGTAGTACAGCACTCCAAAATCCCTATTCTTCTTACTATATTCTTAATACTATTCACATTTACAGAAAGTACTCAAAACTGTTCATTTTCCCCATTTCCTGAGATTCATGGGCTCATAAGTTCATAGCTAATTACTAGGCTAGCTTCCTTGATATGCCATTCTATACATAGACAGTCTTCCTCCCAAAGGGGAAAATCAAAGACTGAACTTTGTATCTGTGAGTCAGACTCCTTAACCATTATACCAACCCACAATCATTAGCTGTATATATATATTCTTTATATCCATTTCCTTTCTTTTTTCTTTTGTACTTACCACTTTTAAAATGTATTTTTCTGTCTTTTAGCTTTTAGCAATATAATTATTTTTTTATTTTACTACCTACCTATCCATGCCTTCTTCATCACTTATTTCAGAACCTTCATCTGTGTCCTCTTTATTCTTTTTTCTCATCTAATTCTTTTTCTATTTCTACTACTTCTAAATTTTTTTGTTCATTTTCTTCTCTTTCTTTTACTTTTTACTTACTCTTACTTTCATTTTTGCAATCTATCCATGAGTGTCCAATTTTATTACATTTATAACATTTCAATTCACATTTTTGCATCATGTCTCATTTCCCCACAAATATACATTTTCTTTTTGTCAAAGTTACTTAGCAAATGTCCTTATTTTCCGCAAAAAAAGTGTTTTGGTTTGACCCCAGTATTTTACTTCTCCCCTGTTCCCCTCCACACTTATCATGCTTGGTATGTGTATCATTTTTCTCTTTCTATTTTTAACACAATATTACAATCCCATCTGCCTCCCTGTTTCTTCAAGCTGCCTCTGCACCTGGAATGGAAATAGGAAGTCCTCCTAGTCCTACAAAATGGGTCTCACTCTCAATGATGAGTAGGGTTTTTATTGATATATATAATTACATATTATTTACATATTTACATTATTTACAGCTATTTACAAGTCTCCATACATTATAAACTTCAATTTAAGCATTTCCCCCACTCTTTTATCCACAACCAAAACATAAGTGTTTTCCAAAATCTTTGTCAAAGTCCATTTTCCATTGTATTTAATTTCATTTAGTCTTTCATTCCATATAGTCCATGAAGGATAAAATATTACTCTGCCCATTTTCTTCACTTCTTCCTGTTTCCATGCACCATAATAATTAAATTCTGTTATGTCCATATTTATTTGTTCAAATTTTAACAAACTTTTCACCCTATTATCTTTTACATATTTCTTTCCACAAATTATTCTTTCACATTTCAAAAACACATGCTCAGTAGTCTCAAGTGTTCCACATTTATTACATATTCTATGTTGCTTTTATGTATGGCATATTTGCCTTAACCAGCAATTTTCTAATAGACAATCTCCATAAAAAATCATTACATTCTTTAATCTTTTTATAGTTATTAAATCTCATCATTATGACTTTTTTCTTGTGTATTTCTAAATCTTTCCATGAATCAATACAATAAAATGCTTTCATAATACGCAAGTACAATTCCTTTCTATTTTTCTTACATATATTGTTTTTTATTTTCCATTATATATTTTTGTTTTGGTACTCTTTCATTTCTTCATTCACAATGTTTTTACTTTGCTTTTTAACTTCCATTTCTGCCCACAATTCTTTGATTTTATAATATAGCATAATTTCTATGAAGTTTTTATTTTCATTCATAATTCCTTTTAATAAGCCACGGTGGTGCAGCGGTAGCATTGTCGCCTCACAGCAAGAGTTCTTATTTTCTTATTTTCCCATTTGATTCTCAGCTGGAGTGACTTCTGTGTGGAGTCTGCATATTCTCCCCGCGTCAAGTAACGTTCGAAAGACGTGTGAATGGGCGTGCCTTCGTTGAAGGTTGGGCGCTGAGCTGGCACCTGGGCACCGTAAAAATCTACTGCCAATCATTAGCAGTCCGGAGTTCTGCTGTGGCGACCCCTAACTGGGAAAAGCTGAAAGACAAACAACAGCAGCCTTATATAAAATTAAAGATGCTGCATGTACTATTGGGCTTATTAAACCTAAACCCCCTTACTCTTCTTTCATATACAGAATCCCTCTTTTGACTGGATTCAGTCTAGACCCCCATATAAAAGAGAATATAATCATTAATTCCTTTTAATACGTAATAGGAATCATATAGATGTTAGCAACATAAGCAATGTTTCTTATTACCTTAGTGTTCAACAAGTATGCTTTTTTCTATATGAAAATCTATATGATTTCCAAAAATTTGTCATATCCTGTACTTCTTTGAGTACGTTATCCCATTGTTGTTGTTTGTATTCATTCCTTCCAAATGTTATTCCTAATATATCTATATAGTTTTCATTGAACTTAACACCTCCTATCATACCTTCAAAACCAGATCCTTTACTTTTCTCCTTATTTATACTTAAACCAATTTTTTTAATTTATACTTAATTTTTCATTTACTTTTTCCATCCAGACTTTATTTTTAACTATTAATACAATATCATCCACATAATTATACATTATTGGCAATTGTACTTCCTTCATCATTTTGTATTCACCACTACTCGACATTTTATGAATTTTATTCACTATTAAATTCATAGCTAATGAGAAAATTACACTACTAGCTGAGCAGCCCTGCTTTATTCCATATTCTTTTTTTATTTCCTCCCCCAATCCAGCCATTTACATTTAGTTCCACATAGTTCCTTTCATAAACAGTTTTTATTACTTGCAATATTTTTATGCTTACATTATATGCCTGCAAAATTCCCCATAATGATTTATATTGAATATTGTCATAAGTCTTACTTATATCCCCTATCATAACCTTTGATTCTACATTTTTATTTATGATAATTATTTATCTTATTATCCATAATAACTCTTGACTTCCTTTTCTTCCAAATACATTTTGGTCATATATTCTATCCATTTTTTTCTGTAACTTTTTTGTTATTATTCTCATAAAAATGTTATAATCTGTATTATTCAGTGTTATAGGTCTCCGATTTTTTATCTCCTCTGTTTCCTTTTTTAAATATAAATTTTATAACTCATGTACATACCTTTTTCCTCTCTAGTTCCAGTTTCTAACCATTCATTCATAACTTCTATAAAAATTATTTTTTGCCACTCTTTCATTTCTTTATACAGACCATATTCAATTCCATCCAGTCCTGTTGCAGAATTCATGTTAATATCTTTTAGAATTTAATTCAATTCTTTCTTAGTTATTTTTTGTTGTAAATACTCATTATTTTCTTATTTAATTTTTCACCGTTATAAATTTGTTCTATGTTTTCTTCTCTCTTAACAAATAATTCCAATACATATTCTTTAATTATTTCATATATTCCTTCTTGCTGTCTTATTTGCTTGCCTTCTTTATTTTTTAATTCTTTTATTATTTTGCTCAAATATGGTGCTACCTTTTCTTTCTTTCCTTGTAAACAATATTTTTCCTTATATAACAAGTTGTTAATTTTAATTGGATTCATTTTATATAGTTCTCTTTCTTTTTAATAAAATGATTTTTTCTTCTCTAAGTCTCTAAATGTTTTTTGACTTAATACCTTGTATCTCTTTTTCTTTTCTTCCTTATACATTCTAAAAATACTTTTTTATATTTTTCTTTAAAATTAAGTCACCAAACAGTCCAGTTCTCATAAAACTCCCTTATAGTCATATGATTTTCCATAATTCCACAAGTTATTTTTTCTCTTCTAAATCTAATTCATTTTCATTAATTCTCTTTATTCCTTTTCCTATTCTTATATATTCTTCATTTCCTGTAATTTAACCCATATTGCCGCATGATCTGAAAATCCAGCATGCTTAATTCCTTTTTTCTAACTTTTAAACTCTCAGATATTAAAAAATAATCAATTTCTGTCCTAATTCCATTCCTTTTATAGGTCCAGTGGTTATTTTTCCGTACACTTAACTTTACACTTTTCATAATTTCTTTAGCCATTTTAACATCACAGTTGCTCTTATTTTCCTTAAACTATAATTAAGATCACCCATCACTATCATGTCCATATTTACATAAACATATTCAAGAAAATTTTTAAACATCATTTTTCTCTCTTTTTTGTTGCATATGCATATAAAGGTATAATTCTATAAACATATTTTTTCCATCTCACGTCTATTACCATAGTTTGGCCTAGTTCCACTATGGTTACATCTAATATTTTAATGCTTTCTTGACATAATATACAGTACATATGCCTGAGCATATTTCTTTCCCCATGCTCCAAACTTCCACACCATTCCAAAGTTTTTCAGTTTGTGTTCTTTCTTCCTCTGTTAGTAATCTGATATCTTCTAAAACAATAATATGGGCATCTACTGCAGCACACCATTGTAATATACCTATTCTCCTTTTAAGATTTTTTCATACTGTTCACATTTAAAGCTAGTATTTTCAGCTTTTAAGAACAGTTAGTATAATAAAATGTTTATCCCTTTCCTTTCTTATTTTCTCTAAGCATTATGTTTTTGAAATTTCTTTTTCTTTCTTTAACTCTTTTCCCTATCAAATTATTTTTATTTCTTACTCTGCACCAGTCAGCTTCTTCCTCACTTGTCTCCTCTGTTTCTTCTTCCTCATTACTTTTTTAACTTCATGTATAACCTCTTTATCAGTTAACAGGTGTGGGGGTAGTCACATTCTTTGATTTCCTGTCCTTGCCTATTTAAGTGGTACAGTGTGAAATATTTTCTGCTTAAAAACCTCAGCTTTGGCCAGCTAAGAACTTGCTATATTCAACTGGACGTATAAGAGAATTTAAGTACCTTTATCTGCTCTTTTTTTTCAAAAAAATACAGTATTTAAATTGATTTTAACTGTGTGGAAGGAATATTAACTGAACTGGAAGTTTTCACTCTGCTCTTCATTTAGTCCCACCCACCCTCCCTGTTTTTGTTTTGGTGTTAATCTTAGTGGCCTTGCAACTGCCCGCCCCTCTTGTAAATTTGTGTTTGGATACTCCTTCTGGGCCCATATCATTTGCTCACTCAACTGAGTGCAGTGAGATCATATTCTGATTTCAGGCACTCCTACTGTGTACAAAAAGAGCATCTGGGAAACAGAAAAAAAAAATTTAAGCTTGTTTCCTGCCTTTCCTGTTAAGTGGTATAGACTATTTGTAGACTTCTGAGCCCCCAAGCCCTTCTGTGTTGGAGAGAAGCCTTCTAGCTTAGTTTTTTTTTCTTATAACTAGCCAGTTTTCTAGTTTCAGCACTCAAATCTGTTTCTTTGATCTCAGCACTTGTTCAGAAAAAAAAATTTCATCTGCCTTTACTGTACTTGTGTTTCTACCTACTTTTTTTTACTTTTGCATCATCTTAAAAGTACTCAATTGTATTTATTACTGCTTGGTGTAACTCATTCTAAGCCTTTTGGTTTAAACACTTGGGCTTCGGACCAGTTGTTTTGCACTGAGAGGGTTTGTGGTCTGATCTGTAGTGGCAGAACAGGTAGCTTACATCCTTCTAGGTTGGGAACTGCTGATTGAGGGCTCAGTGTCTGTTATTCTAAAAGTGTATTAATTCTGGTTTAAGCACTTGGGCTTTCAGGCCAGTTATTTTACATTAAGAGGGTTCATGGTCTGCACTCTTGTGGGAGGAGAGGCTGGACTCTGCCCTTCTGAGCTGGGAATTTCTGGTTGAAGGCTTATTGTGCATGCATATCTGAACTGCTTCTTACTGAAGTTGGTGCGCCTTGTTTGCTGTGGCATAGACTGGATTCGGGCCTGCTGGATCTAGCTTTGTTTGTGTAACTTGAGCACTAATCCAGGCATTCTCTAAAGTATTCAATTGTATTTATTACTGCTTGGTAGTAACTTGATTAAAGTGTAGCTATCATTCTAAGTCTTTTGGATTAAGCACTTGGGCTTCAGACCAGTTGTTTTACATTAGGAAGGTTTTTGGCATGCACTGTGGTGGCAGGACAGGTAGCTTTAATCCTTCTAAGTTGGCAACTGCTGATTGAGAGCCCAGTGTCTGTTATTCTTAAAGTGTATTAGTTCTGGTTTAAGCACTTGGGCTTCAGGCCTGTTATTTTACATAAAGAAGGTTTGTGGTCTGCACTCTTGTGGGAGAAGAGGCTGGACTCTGCCCTTCTGAGCTGGGAATTTCTGGTTAAAGGTTTATAGTGCCTGAATATTTGAACTGTATCTTACTGAAATTGGTACACCTTGTTTGCTGTAGCATAGACTAGATCCAGGCCTGCTGAATCTAGCTTTGTTTATATGCTTGTTGTTTGTTTGCTTGTTATTTCCCTGGAACGCTAATTCCACCTAATACGCGGCTTCTCAGCTTCTGTGGATCACTAGTGATATCTGCATTGCTTACTGTACTTATTTCCTTGTTTCACTTGAAAGAAAGTTACTGTTTGTCGTTTTTGCATTTAAGTTACCTGTAACACATTGCACTTAAGTTACCTGGCACTTGCTCACTAAAGCAATTATATAAGTCAGTACTAAAAATTAAAAGCACTACACCCTCACTCCCCACTGGCCCTGGTTTTCAATTATTAAGGAATTCCCAATATTATTCTAGCATGTCCAAAGGTCAGTTGTCAATCTCCTCTCCGGTCCAGCTGGTGAATCTGGGAATCTTGAGGCAATGTTACAACTGCCTCATGTACACAGACAACCCTCTCCTCCTCCCAACAAATTCCAACACATGTGAGAGATGCAACCATATAGCCAAACTGGAGGCTAAGCTCTCTCAACTCAGTACTGGCGTAACCAGTCAAGAGGAGAAGGAAACCACACTCACTACAATTCCAGTCTCACATAGACCTACCACGACAGCAAACCAAACACATAATCACAAAAACATACTCGGAGGCTCTAAATAAAGATCTGCCGAAGCAGCAGAGACCTCCAAAGCAGACGCCCAAGCAGCCGCTACCCCAAAACAAAACACGTGCAACACATATCTCACAAAGCCAGTGTGCCAAACAGTCACAGCCCTTAAGACTAAACAACACACCTGATACACTTGTAATAGGTGACTCTATCATCAGGCACACTGACGTCCCACTCACCAGGCTGAACAAGGAGAGGGTCACGGTGAGCAGCCTGTCGGGTGCTAGGATCCGCCACATAACACAAGCACTCAGGTCACTCCAAGGCAAGTACAAATATGACTCAGTCATTGTCCATGCTGGTGTGAATGACCTGAGACGTACCTCCCTGGACTACATGAAAAGAGACATAAAGGAGCTCTCTGAGCACGTAGCCCAGGCCGGTATGACCCTGACCTTGAGTAGCATCTTACCCTCACCAAGAATGATGCCACAATATGAAGACAAGATGATCAATTTCAACAATTGCCTTAAGTACTGGTGTCATTCAAAGGGGATCCAATGCCTGTCAGCCTTGGATGATATGCTCGACAAGCCACGATGCTTCGCTAGGGACGGCTTGCACCTGTCACCCCTGGGCTTTCGGATATTGGCAAAGGCTCTTGCTACCCCCATAGTGCCTTTTTTAGGCAAGGCTCAAAAGACAAACCCACCTCCATAGGTATCACAAGGGATAAGAAACTAAGAGTAATGCTACTCAACGCCAGAAGTCTAAACCTCAAGATGCATGCACTCGAAACTCTCCTTAGCATGGAGAACATCGATATCTGTGCAGTAACAGAAACCTGGTTCAGGGCTCCCGAGAGCACCCCAGCACTACCAGGTTATACCTCATACCATGCTTTTCGGCCCCAAAACTTGGACCAAACCACAAAAGGAGGGGGAGTATCGATATTCATCAAAGATACCCACACCTCCAGGTTGGTGGCAAAGCACGAAGCATCAGAGACTATCCATGTGCAACTAACAGTGGGTAAAACTGCCTTCCAGTTTATAGCCTGCTACAGACCACCCTCCCAAACCCAGGAACCCCACTCGGCCTTCCTGAGAACACTGGAAAATATGAAGGTCTCTCCAAACACCATTATATTGGGCGACTTCAACTACCCAAACATAGACTGGGAGCATTACTCTAGCTCCAACACCCTAGCCCAAAGGTTCCTAGAATTTATAAACTCAAATGCTATGGAACAACTTGTTACCACTCCCACAAGAGGGAAAACATACTGGACCTGATCATCACCAACATGGGGACTCTATGCTCCAGACCAGAAGTGTATCCCTCACTGGTAAGATCAGACCATAAACTAATCTCACTGGATATTCACATCCCGACCCCACCCCTGCCCAGAAAACCACAGTGAAAAACTTCTCTAAAGCAAATTTCACACTCCTCAAAACTGAGGTGGAATCCTTCAAAGCCCCCAGGCCTGTGGAAAATACGGCCCAGACCGCAGAATCCTTTATAAACGCATTCTATGAACACCTTCAGGAATGCATGGATCATGCGATCCCAAATAAAACCAAGACCCAATCCTCCAAAGGCAGACGTCCTGTCTGGTGGACCCCAGCCATAAACAAACTATACAATAGAAGGAGGAAGCTACTAAATGATAGAGCAAAATCCCAAAAAGGGAAGGCATCACTGATCAGTATTAGCAAAAAACTGCGGGCACACATAAAATTGTCTAAGGCCAGCTTCAAGCGAAACATTGCACAGGACACTAAGGATAATCACAAGGCTTTCTTTAGTTATGTTAGGAACCTGGGTGGTAATTCCCAGATATGCTCAGAATTAGTCCAAAATGACAAAAAATACACCAAACCCACAGACATTGCCAACATCCTAGCTGACAGGTTCAGCGCAAACTCCCCCCTCCCCACCAAAAGGGCAAATATCTATCCCAGCAGAGTGCTGCCCCCCTGACATCTCAGATGCTCAGGTAAGAGCCGCCATCTCCAAAGCAAAAAACACAGCATCAATGGGACCAGACTGTGTCCCGGGCTGCGTCCTACATGAACTTCAAGAAGAGCTAAACCCAAGCATAAAACTACTGTTCAATCTCAGCCTTACTACAAGATATGTACCCAAAGAGTGGTGTACAGCAACAGTGGTCCCTCTCCACAAAGGTGGTGCCTCAACGGATCCTGGAAACTATCGCCCCATAAGCCTGACTAGCTTGGTCTGCAAAGTTATGGAAAGGATCATCATGGACCTCATAAATAAAGATATTGGGGACCTACAGACACTGGATCCTACCCAGTTCGGCTTTGTTAAGGGCAGATCCTGCCTCTTAAACCTGGTCAATTTCTTTGAAACAGTCACCAAGGCCATTGACAAGGGGAAGGTGATCCAAACAGCCTACCTGGACCTCGCAAAAGCGTTGATACAATACCCCACTCGGGCATTATAGATAAGCTCACCAGCTTAAATATAAACCCCTATGTCACTAGATGGGTTGCAAACTGGCTCAAGGACAGAACCCACATGGTTAGAATTGCTGGAGCCATGTCAGACTCCAAACCTGTTACAAGTGGCATCCCACAAGGCTCAGTCCTGGGACCTCTCTTGTTCGGTATATATTTCTCGGAGGTACAGGCCAACACGGAAGGACTGAGGCTGACCAAGTTAGCAGATGACTGCAAACTAGGCGCCATAATCGACTCTCCAGCCGACACAAGCATCCTACAAAAGGGCCTCATAGAAACCGACAACTGGTGCCAGAGCCATGGCCACAAGCTAAACCCCAAAAAGTGTATAGTCATCCCCTTTGGCAAAAACAAAGTGCCAACAAATTACCACATAGGTGGTAATCCATTAAGTACGGAAGAAGTAATTAGGGACCTGGGGACCCAAGTTGATAGCAATCTCTCATTTGAAAACCACGTGGCCAAAGTGGTTAGAAAAACATTTTATATAGCTCACCTAATCATGAAGGGATTCACATCTAGATCAGGGGAGGTCATCGTGCCTCTTTACTCATCCCTCATCAGGCCCATAATTGAGTACAATGCCCCTTTTGGGATGTACCTTACCAGACACCTGCAGCAACTGGAAAGTCCCCAAAAGTACCTCACCAAGAGGATCAAAGGGCTCAAACAGATGCCATATGCTGCCCGGTTAAAGAAACTCCAGCTCTACTCAATGGCATACCGCCTGTTCAGAGGCGATCTGTGCCTGACATATAAAGCCATGTCCAACCCGGAATTAATGGACATGCTGCACCTCAGAAAATCCAAATCCCATTGAGCTACGCGCTCGAGAGACTTGAACCTCAGCACTGAAATAAATAGGACATGCTGGAGGGACATATTCATAACCCAGAGGCTCCCTTCACTCTGGAATAAAATCCCAGTCTAGTTTAGGCAGAGTCCCTCATTGTCTCTCTTCAAGAGGAATCTTGATGAGTGGATGGGAGATCGTAGGTTTACCCCGGGTATCACTTCTGTGTCACTGTTAGACAGATGCACAGTATACTAACCTCGAAAAAGGGCATAGCAAAATTAATTTAAAATGGGTGGCGAAAGCCAAACACACACTGGCTAGGCTTATAAATGCCCTAGGGCAGATAGCCTAGTATGAACCTTTGAACCTATATATGTATAAACAACATTTTCAAACATGAAGCCTAAAGGTCCAGTAACATTTTCCCACACAAAATATCTGTCTATACCACCGCCACCATTCTTAGCCTCCCTCCATAAGACAGAGTTTTGTTTCATATACTTGCATGGTTTATTTTTTTGTCTCCACAACCTGCAAAACAATTGCTGCATATGAAATTCTTTTACTCACATATATTTTAGGCCAGGTTCTATCTCTGCTGAAAAAATAAACATGTTTTTGAGCATTTTCCATCATACCAATATGAACAGCAATTTCTGATGTTGATATCTCATCATCATCCAACAACCTTCCAGGAATAATATCTGACCACAAAAATGTAATTTCATCTTCTGGTTCGGTCTCCTCTTCCATCACACATAACACATTCTCCAGATCACCTCTCTGAATTTCTGTCACTGTAATATGTGGTAGTAAACATTGTGCACTACTAATATCCATCAAGCCTGCCTTATTTTTATTTTCTGTCCTTCCATGATTTCTTTCTTAATGCTCATTTCTCCCATGAATGAGCAATGCTCACACTCACTCTCCATCTCATGGCCCTCCAACTACATGACAGAAATTAGTATGGGAGGTTCTCAGATGCCTTGGCCAAATTTCGCCTAGAAATAGAAATACAACCTTGGGTCTCCCCTGAAACAGGCCACTAGTCTAGCAAGACTAACTTGTCAACAATGGATAAATAAACTAACATCTACTATACATCAACAATACAAGTTACACATGGAGGTATATAAATTCATAGTTAATAACTGAAATGTAGATGCAGTCAGATGTTCATAAATGATGGTTATAACTTAATGCATTTGCATGGAGGTCAAGGTGAGCATTAAACAGGATATATTTCCAGATGTAAAGAAATGCATGGCAGCTATGATAAGTTAAGGGAAAGAATCAAAAGTGAGGCAAAATTTTGTAGGTTGTAGAAATTCTCATAATATAACAAGTGGAGAAACTGTAATGGAGAGGTGATTAAAGTAGCAGCAGTCATATATTTCATTAAGCAGATGAAGGAATTATGAGGAGAAATCTTTGTGGACTATGCAAATTCTAAAGGAGGATGATAAAAACTCACACATATTGACTAGCAGGCCCAAGGAAGAACATTGAACTTGTATATGCAATGCATTATATGGATATTTAATGATAATGATGAATGTAAGATCTATGGTTTTACTAGGGAAGTGAGGGGGTGGGGGTTAATGGCAAGAATGTGATGGGATTTAAGCTTAAGCACTCTGGACAGAAAGATCCCTAGTAGAAAGTCTGCCCTTTCTTTGGGTGTGTTTTAGCTTCTGAGACAGCTCTGCAATGGATTTCTGACTGGTGGAAAATGTATTAATTCTGTCTGGATTGCAAAATAATTTGTATATGCATTCCTTCCCTTTAATACAATAAAGCAAGAAATATCCAGGCCCAGGCAGGAATATATTAACTTTAGTTTGTTACAGTACTGTGGTGAATTGGCCAGGCTAACCAAATTCTTAAGGATTTGTAGTAGAAGGTGATTTCAAGTGAGCTTCCAGTTGTTTTGCTGATAGTTCAGAAGCTGGGTATAAGTCTGAGTTTTATACTGAAGATCATGGTTTTCATTTTATTGGTTATTAGTGCCATTCCCTATTTAAGAAGCCACAGATGTAAATTTATAAGATCTAAGCCAAGTGCAGTTCTGATAAGGGAGTGCTTGAAAATGAACACAATTATAAATAACCGTACTGTCATTAAAAATATTTTGAGTTTGGCAATAACAGTAATGAGGAAATGATGAAAACTGAAAATTGAACTGAAGCCAGAAAAGAGCCTTCTGGAACGCCATGAGTCAGTAGAACAAATGTTGATAGCAGTGATCCATTTTCAGTGTGGAAGAATCTATGTCAGATGATGTTTTCCAGTCTTAATTCAGAGCTGAAGCCTGTCATAGTTAAGGATGATTTAAGATGGTTGTGACTGACAAGGCCAAAATTTGTGCTAAGATCAACAAAGATAGTAGCTCTGAAGTTATCTTCACTGCGTTGAAAGATGTCTATTAAGTTCTATATGGCAGGTATTGTGTTTCTGCGTGTCCAGACTATATCTCTTGGTGTCTGAATAAAGTTGTGTGTGTTTGCAGGTCTTGGCAGGTTTGGTGTCTTCACAGAAATGCAGGGAATGATGTAGACATTACATTTTTGATAATATTGTTTTGGAGATTAGGGTAGGTAATCTGAGAGGAAGATAGCTTATGTGCTGTGATGAGGTATTAGGATTTAGTTTAGTAAGACATAGAAAGTGTTAGATATGATTTGGGAGGAGATGTTTGGCAGTGTCTTAATTACCAATATTCAGATGCAAGAGAAGGAGAAAACATTTTGCACGGTTAATGTGAAAAAATGATTATTTGTAGGAAATGAGGCAGAAAGTGGTAGCTTGGAGATTTCATAGAGAAAGTCCTGTGTTGATAGTGCTTCTTTATTGTTATAGATTGTGTTGCAGTGAGAGGGAAATAATTTGTGACTCTACATATTAAACCACTGACTTCTTTCCTTGATGTTTTGAGGTAGTTAAGTGGATCTATTCTGATAGCAAGTTGCTTCATGTCTTCTTATTTTGTTTTTTATTGATTATCTAAGAGAAATCTTTCCCCAGATGAAGGGAAGGTTCAGTTTTTCATATTCACAGGCTTTCTTAATATATGAAATTAAATACTGAAACCATGACAATAATACCACACATATTCCCTCTTTTCACTATTAATCAATTAGACCTTAAATGAAGGTAATAATCAACTGATGACACCCATACTCAAGGATAAACAATATTAACTTTTTTGTTGTTACTTTCATTTTGGCAGTAATACATGTTAGATTGCCCCTTAAACATTTCTAACAATGTCTAAAGATAGCAATAAGAATCAGATAAAAAAGTCAAGTAGTTATAGGTTGTTTCAAATTATGTGTTATAAGTGACTATTGGCAAAGCAGACTACAACCCCACAGCAAGATAAATGGAAACTAAAGAATCCTATGTTGATGAATTAACTGTTCATTCTACTGTTCGGTACTTCTCCATATCTAGCAGGTGGTCCTAAGCTTGACCCAACTCCTACAGCTGCAACTTCCCCAGTGCCTTCGGCACACTTCCTACTACTTCGACATCAGGAGATCTTGTGATATAACCGGGGTGTCAAATGATGCCATCTTTAGTTCTTGTGGTAGTGTTAGCAATGATTGCATACTACTTCAGGAGCATCATCATCATTTCGGTTTTTTGGACTGCTTCCAGAAAGATCTTATTCATTCTTTACTCCTGATTCAACATTTAAGTCCTTGATCTATGTGTTAGATCCAGCCATGCAAACAGAGGTGCCGGAAGCTGTTGAAGATGGGGGGGGGGGGGGGGGGTGCACTTAGTGATCTAAAAAGGGCAATTTTTAAAACTATTTACTACCACAACATAGGTTCACTCGGAGGACATTTTAAGCTTAGCCAATTTCCCTTTTGGTGCTTGAATTAACATTTCCTGATTGGGCTTACCTATCCCATGGCTGTTAATTGTATATTAGCCCTAGTGAGAATAAATGTGATCATACTATAGATAATTTGATCCAGTATCATCTTTTATTAAGTCCCTACTTAAGAAACTGAAACCCACCACCCTTTCAGCAGACCTACTACCTGCAGAGTATCTCCAAAAATCCGCTAATGAAATAGCATACCACATTTCAATTTTAATCAATAGAACTATTCTCAAAGCTTATATCCCCTCCATCTGGAAAATCTCCCACATTATTCCTCTTCATAAAGGGGAAATTCCACTGAGTTTTCAAATTATAGGCCTATGGCCATTCTGTCTCCCTTGGCTAAAATAATGGAAAAATGTATCCATAAGCAATTTCTTGCCTATCTGAATCAAAATTCTCTCATAGCCCCCTCCCAGCATGGATTTAGACCTTGCCATAGTACAACCTCAGCCCTTCTCTCACACAATAAATCAAAACCATAATGGCAACAAGCTCTCCTCAGCCCTCTTCCTAGACCTATCCAAGGCATTCGATATGGTAAACGAGCAGCTACTCTTAGACAGACTAAACTCACTCTCCATAGATAACCTAGCAATTAACTGGTTTCATTCTTACCTAAGTGACAGACAACAAGCTGTACTATGGAAGGATAACCTATCATCCCTTTTATCAGTCACCCTTGGAGTCCCACAAGGATCTATATTAGGTCCCCTCCTATTCTCCATATTCATTAATGACCTGCACAAAGTCATCCCAGATGCAACTTGTATTCAATATGCAGATGACTCCACCCTACTCTGCTCTGCCACCTCCCCCACAGATTTACAATCTTTATCCCAAATCACTTTTGACAAAGTAGAGAACTGGCTCACTGTCACAGACTACTATTAAACCCAAACAAAACCAAACTATTACTCTTCTCCCCCACTCGCAAGATCCTCTCACCACCTGTCACCATAACATCTAACAATGGCACCATAATTTCCCCAGAAACTTGTATTAAACTACTGGAAGTAATCATCAACAACAACCTTGTTTGATGGTCACATAGACAAAACTATTAAAACAGTTAACAAAAAACTAGGCTCTTTATATAAGATTAAACAATTCCTAACTCCATCTGCTAGAACTGTTATTGCCTGTATACATCTGCTATCAACCCTTCCTTATGCCTCACCCATCTTCGTAAACCTAAGCAAATCAAACCTCAATAAATTTACTAGCTGCTACAATAATATTGCCAGACTTGCCACAGGATCAGCTTATAGAACCCATCAGTGTCTTAAACTTCAGTCGTTAGACTGGCTAGAATTACCCTACCAACTGCAATATAAGCAACTAATAGTTGTCCACAAAATTCTCTACCAACCAGACTGTACGCCCATACTGAAAAATATTATCACCCCCTACAGTAACCTAAAGGCCCTTCGCTCTTCCAACAAAATGCTAGTACAAACTGCTAAAACCAATAATTCAGCTGGTGAATCATTATTCTCCAACTCTGCTGGAAAAAAATGGAGCCTTCTTCCTGCTGAAGTCACCACTGACCCCTCCTTATCCCAATTCAAAAAATCCCTTAGGAAATACCTAAAAATGCATTGGCTTTGTCCCTGTACAAACCCTGACTAACCCCTGTTCAAACATAATCTATAAATGAGAACGTCATTACAAGAATAAATCTCTGATCCTCTAACTGCTTAGAATTTTGCATATCTCTCGCCTACTGAATGATTTAAAGTTAAGATGATACCATGTATGTTAACCACCTTAATGTTTGCGTTTCCCTTTTTTTTTTAAGATGAAATCACTAATTATTTATTTCTCATATACTAACTTCCAACCCATCCCGTGTGTATGTGAGAAAAACATGTACCTGTGTGTATATATTGCTAAACAAATTTCAATTTTGTGATAATTCACTGTAATAATTTCACTGTATTTACACTTGCTATGTACACTTGGAGCTTTTCTCCCTGGCCCTCCGCTGAAAATGGACCTGTATCCAGTCGGACTTTCCCAGTTAACAAATGTAAAATAAAATAAAATAAAATAAATTTGAGGGGATCCATGTAAGGGATGCAGCATTTAGGAACTGCCTCTATCCGTTAGTGGCGTGAGGGGCAATCCTGGAATACATATCTGTTACCCAACCTTAGATCCAAGTTGCATTTGAATATGGACAGGGATGACCTTTGTTTTACTTGAATGGATAGTCTGTTCTGGAACAGTGGTAGCCTCTGTGATATATGTATATCCATATCTCCACAACATTCAGTTGAGATACTTGGACTGAGTATTTCTGATGCCATTTGACTTGCTGATGTTCAGTAGGTCTATCTGTATTAGGTCGGAAGATGCCTTGTATGCCTGACATGTCACCTCTAAGCACTCTGTAGGACAGTGAGTATAGTGATAAATCTTTGAGGTGGTCCATGCAAGACCTATTGTTTAGGACTTGTATCCTTTTAGTAAGGTATCTCTGTGGGTATTCCAATTGTTGCATGGGTCTGGACAGATACATGCCAAAGTGGGCATTATACAAAATGATTGACCTAATGAGGGCTTTGTAAAGGGGAACAATAATATTTCTAGATCAAGTTACAATCAATTTGTTTATAAGCTATGCAATATAAAAAGACTTTCTTATGACTCTGGGCAGATATTGGTCAAAGGTTAGGTCACTGTACACACAAGTTCCCAAATGCCAAACAACTGGGTCAGTTCTCAGGGGGCATTGTCAGTTTGGCAGTTCCCTGGAGTAGATGACTTCCCAAAGGATATGATAATATATTTCATGGAGTTTAGTTTTAATTCATGATTTAGTTTTAATTCATGATTCTGGCACTAGTTATTGTTTGGGACAAACCTTCCTGCATGATGGTTAAGTCATTTGGGGATTCAGTAATTGCTCCTAGCTTGCAGTCATCTCAGACTTAGTCAGCCAAAGCCCTTTGGTATTTCCTTTTACTTCTGAAATGTATATGCCAAACAGAAAAAGTCTCAGCACCGAACGCTGGGAGACTCCATTAGTGACTGGTCTTTTCCCCTATTTTGATCACCTGCATCCTGTGAGCAAGCATACATGTATGCATTCTTTGAGTCACCTTCCTGATTGTATTAACCTGATTGTATTAAATTATATTCCTTGTATAATATAGCACCACTTGTTAGAATGTGTTTTAAATTTGTAGTTTGGAACAGTCTTCTAGTAAGCAATGAAACAAAATTTATGAACCAATAATGACAAAACTACCTATTTCAGAAAATTTCAACCATAAAAGGCCACTCAAACTTCTGTCGTTACAATCCACCAGTATCAGTAAATATGCAAAATCTCTGCAGAAGTAAGTAATTTAAATAATTCCACATTAAAGGGATCTGTAACTAATGAAGAGGTTGCTGCTAGCAAACAATTTTATATTTCATTGTTTCACCTACAAATAAAGTGCCTGCTGCCCTTGAAGAATAAATTGCATATGCTACATTAAAAAATGATAAGCTAGTAATTTTGCAATGGGGAATGGATGGCAAACTGATAACAGAAACATAGTTACTAGGTAACTCCTCCAAAGGAGGACATTCATAGGACTGTAGCATCCACTCCCTTTAAAGTACAACACAGTACAGTATCAGCGATTCATCTGCATACTGTGGGAGTAGAACCCACAGCCTTCTGCATCCAAAGCAAATATACTATCTGTTGTGCTACTAACAATGCAAATGGCTTAGCATAAGTAGCACTAAACTTCTCTTCCCCTGAAGCTCTCAGCTCTTTGTAAAATTCACTTGACACTCAACTAAATCTCTCAACTTCACAGCACAAGAAATCTGGAAAAAGCCAAAATGTATTTGGGGGGGCAAAGGCCCAAAACCAGGGACACATTTTAAATATTGCTTGTATAATCTTAGAAAGTTGCTAAAATAAAGTGTTATGTGCTACCATGTGTTTCCTGAAAGATAGGAGGACTGAAACTTAAAGGGCTATCATTCTTTAGTGAATTTAGTTCTCACTGATTTGCCAGAAAACCACAAATTTTAACAAGAACAGACCAAAAGTATGAGCCAAATATTCTGTGAAAATCTGGACAGTTGAGAGCTATGGACTCAACTCCCTGAATCGCAAGTGGTGGTATGGGTGGAGAATTCAGGCTCCTGTTTGAGCCTGAGTAACACTAACCACCAGGTATACCTAACTGGGGCATTTTACACACACACACATACACAAAAACACACACACACACACACACACACACACACACACACACACACACACACACACACACACACACACACAAGTAGTATAACTCCTGCAAATAAAAGAACAAAACTCTCCTTACCGGCATGACTCTGGCAGCACCAACAGAACAGCAGCAGCATAACTCCTGTAACACAGAGCAATAAGAGAACAAGAACAGCTAGTTTAGTTAAACTTCAGCGCTCGAATCCATGTTAGCGTGGAAACTCCACTTCATTAATTTTTTCCTTTTGGGTCTTGCAGCTGTAAAAGTGGGGGTCTCCACCTCCCCTGGCTCTATGGTTTTGGCACCCATGCATGCAAAACTAGTGCTTCGGCTGTGAGCCCCTTTAAGAACTTTTTCCCCATCATGCCCTAGTCTGTAAGATTACTTCAGATCTTGTTTGCTGCCATCCTGAGCAGATACTGATTTCAACTCAGCTTCAGCTAAATGCTCCTCCTTGAAATGTATACTATATTAATATTACAATTTGCTTGGTTTTCTTTTATTATTATTACCTTTATAGAATTCACTTAGCCTAATACTATTCTCCTTTATAATCCCCTCTTATCTCTTACGTTTTCCCCTTTCAGTGTCAGCCTTCATGCCATTGTTGTTGTTCAAAAAAAAAAAAAAAAAACATTCATACCCGAATTGTTTCTTGTTAGGCGTTAGTGGAATTCTTTAAGTTAAATTTTGTGTTGGTGGTTGTGCTGTTACTTTTATTCTACCTGCAGTTACAGAGAAAGAAAAAGAAAAAGAGAAATGTTTAAAAAAATGTTAGAAATGTGGGCACAAAATCCCACTCTAAGACAATAGATTTGTATTGTGTGCTTGTGAGTGAAAGATTTGAGTGAGGACTACCAGGTATGTAAGGCCTCCATGCCCAGATCTCTATCAGATGAAAAGAATAAGTTGGTAATTAAGAGTTTATTGATGTAGACAATGAGTCAAAGAGGTCTAAGAACAGTCTGACAAACATTCTTACCAATCAAAGGATTCAAAGTCAAGAAAAAAGATGACCCAAAGAGTCAGAACCATCTTTGACTCTGAAAGTTTCCAGAGTAGAGCTAGATGTGGCATCAACACAGATGTACTCTGCTCCATTGGCTCCTCATCTCTCAGAGCTGATACTTATACTGGGCAAGTCTCCTAAAAGGCAAATTAGGATGACTTCAGAAAGAATTATCTAGGATTCCATCTTATCTTTCCTCTGTTTCTTCATTTTGTTCTTCAGGTCTTATAAAAGAACATTCAAGGCAGATATGGATTGCATGCATACTTCTCAACTGTACAGATTTTCGCAGAATGTCCAGATTTTTGCCTCATATTTTGGTTCTTTTTTCATAAAATTGTGGTTTTCTGGCAAATTAGTGGCAAATCATTAGCGAATGAAGTTAGAAAATAAAGACAGACATTTGAGTTTCAGACATCATACCCTTCAGAAAATTCATACTAATGCAAAACCTGTTATTTTATCAACTTTCTAAGTTTGTAAGAGCAATATTTAAACATTTTCCCTATTTTGGGCCTTTGTTCTACTTTTATTTATGACTTTGTCCAGATTTCTTGCTCTAAGAGGTTGAGAGGTATGATTGCATGATGAAGGCATTTCTGAAGACGCAGATCAAGATGGAATTCTTCCCATATCCTTTGGTTCCAAAGGTAGACAGGGCTGACCTGGCATCTCCCTTACTAGCTCCTTCCCTAGTGCAAGTATCGACATGGTGACTTTGGAGCAGATCTTGGACCTGATAACTGTCCCTTTGGTGCCAACCATGGTTTCAAGCTTGACATTAAATGGGTCCAGTCCAGCACATCTGACACTGATTATTTCAGAGGTGGAATTTTCTCACAGCTGATGATTTAATGCTGCATATTTGGAACCTTCATCAAAGTTGTCTCATTTGGCTCCACTGTCAGTGTTGGAGAAGCTGGCTTTGAGTCTCCAGTGCTGATCTCCTCCTTAAAACAGTCTACACTCTCCATTTTGGGAATTCTGTTGTCAGCACCGCATCTTCCTGCTACTGACGGGATGGATCTGGTTACAGAGGGGATGCCTTCAGATATGAGAGAAGGTGAAATGGCATTTCAAGTTATGGGGAAGTATCACCTCCTCTCCCTTGAGAGTTTAGACACAGGTTTCTTCTAGGTAGTTTCCATACCTTGACTCCCACTCAGTTGCATCTCAGCTCCATCATGCATCCATGGGTCAGGGCTGATGTCAGGTCTCAAAGTTACTGATTCAAAGCAGGATGAGTCCTCTGAGGAGTAAGGCATCCTCCCCAATATTCCAATAAAAAGGATATGGAAAAGGTGGCACAAGCCTGTCAGAGGCAGTCACTTCTGATGCTAACTAGGAAGATTGGGAAGGTTCTTCCAAGTCTTCTCTGGAAGACATCACCTTTGGTGAAATCCTTAAACTTGTTGAACAGATGGGATCCAGGACTATAGCCCCTCTCAAGATGAATTCAAAGCCCCCACAGGAAAGAAAATATTGGGCCAAGACTCAGCTAATCAATTCCATCACTGTAGCAACGGCAACAAAAACGTTGATCAATGATGCAGCCACTATCTATCTGCTCAACAAGGAATCTAGGGTTATGGACATTTTAGGGAAGTGAGGATATACTTTGAGCTACACCACAAACTTGAATCATTTTCAGAGGGATCTGGCACTACAAACACTGACCACACTGAAAAGGTCCCCAACATCAGACTTTAGGAAACAGTTGGAGACTTCCATGAGCATGATGCCTAACATTACCAACCTATTTATGCAGCCAATGCACATTTCAGCAGCTTGGGATGCAGAAGCATGAGTTGCAGTAAGACAAAGCCTGGCTACATCTATGCAATTTTGTGGACAACTTTAAGGCATCATCCATAAATGCCCCCATGATGGATATTTTTTTTTCAGCCCTTCTTTGAAAGAGAGGATGCAAAGGTGTGAACAGCAGGACACTATCTGCCATTGGAGTTATGGTTGAAACCCTACAGAGATCTTACAGCAGGAACTAAAAGGGTTAAAAATTACTCATGTTAAGGAAATCCAAGCATCAGCCATTTGATTCAACCTCTGATGGGTGGCCAAGGCAGAAGTGGCCTCTTTAATGGATGCAGGCACAGAGGCCGGGCAGTCCACAAGACCAGGTCTTCTGTGGTCCCTTTTCTGACAGGCAACTCCACCTTTCTTGAAGAGCTTGCTCGATTATCACTCTACTCTCTAGCATGGATGGCTATAACACAGGACAAATGAGTTGGAAGGCAAATATCCACAGGATACACAATCCCCTTTCCCAAAGTCCCAGAAGTAAAACAACCACTTTCAGGCAATGCACTCAATTAACTGGAGAATTAATTTGTAAAAGCAGATATTGTCTCTCATTCTAAACAGAGATATCCAGGAGATGTTCATCATAAATCACTGCTTCAGTAGCCTATAGCAATCTGAGTTACATCCTGCCAAGGATATGACAGCAGGCCAACCTTCCAAAGCATTTGGCTCCCTCCACACACATGCCATGGCTGCTGCTAGACTGAACTCTTGGTGCAGAAAACAGCAGCCTGAGTATCAAATTACTTTGGTACTTTCTTGCCACCCTCAAGAACGCACCTCTTGGGCTTCAGCTGATCAACAGTCTGCTTTCTTCATCCATTGGTGAGCAGATAAGTTCCCTTCATGAAGTTTGAAGAGTTTCTTCCATGCATTTTATTTTTAACTAAAATTGTGCCATATCCCTTTAACAACACTGGCAATAGTGCTATTTTAATACTTTATCAAAAAATGGAAATTAACAGTTGTCTCACTGACTGGTCAGGGATTATTAATGATTTAGGTACAATTTCTGTGGAAAGTGTGCTATTTATGACACTTTGAGCGCTTTATTGGGACTTGTAAGGTGCTTTTACATACTTTTGTATACTTTGTCTACGCCTCAGCCTATGGTGGGTAATTCTGCTGTTGCCTCTGGTTGTTCTCAGACTGCACATTTTTCGCTGGATCCCCCTGGTATAGTACCTTCAGCCACTACAGACCGGAGGTTAGCCATCTCCTCTGCAGCTGTTCAAATGTCTTTTTCAGGAATGGGAGAGCAATTTTTTCAGTCACTGGAGTTTTGGTAGGGAGTGAACTCCTGTGTAGCCAAGAGAAGAGAACTGTTCCACTGGATAAAGTTTTCTTGAGATAATCCCCTTCTAGGGATGTTCCTAGATAGAAGAAACATAAACTTAATAATTTGCTTACATTTTACTCTATTCTGATTGATCAAGAACTATCTATTTTTCTGGTTCAAGAGTTATCATAGACTTTAAACTTTGGAAAATAATATTACTGGTGGTAAATACAGACCAGCTCACTCTAATAAAGAAATTTCTCTGTTAGATGAAGATGATAGAGAAGGTTATAGGGAATCTGCTGTTTCTTCTGACCACATCACCTACTCTGATTCTGAGGAAAGTGCTTTTTCACAATCTCCCACAGGGGAATTTTCTTTTTCTGAAACTATATACAGAATGAATATGCTGCTTTAATGGGAGTACATTAATACTCCTTCCTCTTTGAGGAAATATTATGACATGGTTCAAATGGCTGTACCAGTAAGTACCCCAAGTCATCCTCTTTTTCAAACCCTGGAGGATGTATTTGAGGTAGCCTTGTAATAAGCCAGACATGCAATATCCAGTCCCTAAAAAAGCTGATAGACTTTACGAAGTCCCTCTGTCATGCAATTATTTATTATCTCACCCCAAATCTGATCCTGCAGCTCTTTCTACTTCTAGCCTGGCTGCTAACAAACATCTGATAAATGATAATCCTTCCCCTTCTAGTAAAGATGGAAAAGCCTTGGACAAATTTAGTAAAGAAATGTCTTCTACAACCTCAGCCTTCAGAAGTCTAAATTATCAGGCTCACATGTTAAAAATACATATGTTAACTTGTTTTGACAATGTCGGGCATTCGTCCTCTTTTGTACGAGCTGTGGATAGCAGAGCTTATTTGAATTCTGCTTTTTCCACTGTTTCTCAGGCAACTAAACATATCTTAAAATGTATTTATGATCTGTGCTGATTCTGTTTCCAGAGCAGTTGCTACTGTTACTGTTATGAGGCATTTTGCTTTGTTCAATCTCATGAGAATTTCTGAAGATATACAATTTTAAATCTTAAATCTTAGTCCTATACATAAGGAGGTTATCTTTGAGGATTCTGCTACCTAAGTCTCAAACAATTTGATGAAAGATGAAAACTTATTTAGGGTAGCCATATTTTTCCTTGTACAGATGACATGATTATTTTTGCAGAGCCTTTTTCCAAGTGTCAGGAGTCCCTTAAATGAGTGAAAAGCCTCATACTAGACCTAGGGTTTCTGATTACTAATCAGAAGACAGCTTTGATCCCTTCGCAAACAGTTGCCTTTCTAGGATGCCTTCTGGACTCTTTCTTGCAAAAGTTATACCTGACCAACAAGAAAAATGGGTCTTCATCTGCAAAAAAGGAGAAAAGTATGTCTTTATCTGCAAATTTTCCTTCACATTTCTCTGCACTATCAGACTTCAGTAAGATAAATTGTACGATTCTAGGGTTTATGGCTTATATGATTCTCATGATTCATCTTACCATATTATACATGAGAAAAAAAATCAATGGTTTCTACAAATCAGTTTGAACTCTACATTCCCACCAACTGGACTTCCAGATGCCAGGTTTGGTTTTGCATACATAGAAATTCTTTGGTGTATGGAGGAAATTTTTCCACACCCAGGTCTGCCATTCTCTCTCACTCAATATGTGACAACAGATAAATCAGATTTTGTTTGGGGATTTGTATCCTTTAGCGTTATTGGGGTTTAGTATCCTTTGGGGTTAAAGTGTGGGGTCCTTAGTACATACAAGACGTGCAAAAGCATATAAAAGTGAAAGAGATGTTAGATATGATTCATGCTATAGAATCTCTTCATCACATGTGGTTCCTAGGACCTTTGCAGGTGATTACAGACAACACTACAATGATGTGCTACATAAACAAACAGGGAGGCACCAGGTCTTATACTCCCTGTCAGCTGGCTGTGGTCACTTAGAAGGTTACAGTTCAACACAGGGAAACTGTCCAGGCTTCCTACATTCTGTCTTAGCAAAATGTAGTGATATACGGTCTGAAGAGGACCAAGAGAGACACTCACAAATGGAAAGTAAACGAGGGGTATTTCAGGATTTGATCCAGTTGTGAGGGAAACCTCAAACTGATCTGTTTGCCTCCACTCAGAGCAAACAACAATGCATGTTCTACTTCAGGACTCCTTGCAAACAAGACTGGAAAACATATGCTTTTTAATTTCCTTGGACAGGAAGGTTGATGTATGCATTTCAACCTTTTCCACTGAAATCCAGGGTCATCCCGAAAATCCAGAAGGATATGTCATTGTGGTGACTCCATTTTAGCCCAAGCAACAGTGGTTCAAGGGCAGTTACAACAAGCTTCCTACTAGACTGGATCTACTCACACAAGATGGAGAATTTGATATACATCAGTCTGAAGGAACTGCGACTGACTGTCTGGATGATTCAATTTTGATACCTTTTTGGCACACTGTTTTTGAGGGCAGACAGCTGGTACTAAAGGAAGCAAGAAAGCCTGCTAGTAGGAACTCTTTAAGTTAGTAAGTGGAAAATATTTGCTAGTTGGTACCATACTAACAACCAGGTCCCACTCAGGCCTTCTTTAACACTGGATTTACAATATCTTCTGTTATTATCCTCTGGCCTGTCTTACTCCTGTATTAAGGTTCATCTCTTGTCCATTCAGCATGTCTGTCCCTTTTTTCTCAAACTTTGGTCAAACATTTACTAAAATGGGTTTTACATATAAGACCACCTACCTTGAATACAGGTGGGACCTTCTTGGGATCTTAACTTTGTGCTGGAAAAGTTAAATCTGTCTCCTTTTGAACCAGCTGATTAGGCTTATTTATGTTTCACTACTTGGAAGACTGCCTTGCTCATTGCTCTGACATCTGCAAGAAGGGCATATGAATTGCAAACTATGAACTAACCTCTCATTCATGCCAAAAGTGGACTCTGATTTTGCACTAAATCAAACCATCAATCTCCTGGTTTTCTTTACTGAGCCAAAAAAAAAATCAGGGAGAAAGGATTCTACATTCTATAAATGTTCATATCTAACTCTGATATTATCTTGACATAAATAAATTCTTTAGGTAAACTGAACAGCTGTTGATCTCCTATAAATAGACAAAGAAGGGGCAACCTGCGTCAAAACAGACTACTTATGGATGGGTGTCTTTTTTAGTTCATTCTGTTATTCCCACCATAACAAAATACTGACAGGCAGGGTCAAGGCACATTCTACTAGAACCCTGACTTCTTCAATTGGATATTGGAAAGAGGTGGACACTAGAAGCATTCTAGATTCAGCTACTTGGTCCTCAGTTACATACCTTTACTAAGCACTACAAATCGGTTTGCTTTTCCAGATCCAGAACAGGCTTTGCTAGGACCGTTCTCCAGGGTCTCCTGGATTTTAATCTTCCTCCTTCCTGGTGGTATGTTATGGTAAATTACCCATATAGTTATAGGTTACTTTAGCAATGATTTATGATGAACATAGCACAGTTGTGAAAGTTGCAATTACCATAACAGGAAATGTTTGATTAAATCACTGCTGGAGTAGCCACCTCCTTATTTTTGTATGCAGTTATTTAGAGTTATATGTTCCAAACTTTACTCTTTTTTTTTCAGGAAAATAGACTCCCTTTCTCTGTTTGCAAGAAAGCAATGAGGTAATTTGGCACCCATGATGCTGTTTTCTCTACTGTTAACTCAAGCTAACAGCAGCATGAGCACATGTATTGAGGGCACCAAAGTCTTTAGAAGGCTGTCTGGCTGTTATATCCCTGGTAAGATATAACTTAAATAGCTATAGGCTACATCAGCACTGATTTAATTGAACATGTACTGTTACGATAAATGCAACTTATGAGCCAATTGGCAACCCATCTCATGACGTAGGGATTTATGTTCAGGCTGGTGAGTTTGTCTATAAAACCAGAATGGGGAATGGTGTCAAAAGCCTTTGCAAGATCTAGGTAGGCTGTGTGGACCTCCTTTTCCTTGACTAAAGCCTTGGTAACTGTCTCAAAGAAGTCCACCAGGTTTAGGAGGCATGATCTGCTCTTAACAAAGCCAAACTGGGTAGGGTCCAATGTTTGGATGTTCCCAATGTCTCTGTTAATGGGTTCCATGATGATGCGCTCCATAGCCTTGCAGACCAGTCTAGTCAGGCTTATGGGGCGATAGTTCCTGGGGTCCATTGTGGCTCCACCTTTGTGGAGCGGGATAACTGTTGCTGTGTGCCACTCTATGTGTACATAGCCTGTAGACAGGCTGAGTTTGAACAGTGTGTTTAGGTGAGGGGTTAGTTAATTTTGGAGTTCGTGTAAGACACAGCCTGGGACACCGTCCAGTCCCATTGAAGCTGTGTTTTTGGCTTTGGATAGGGCTGTTTTAACCTGTGTGTCAGTGATTGCCAGGGCTCTACATTCTTCTGGTATGGTTATGGGCCCTTTAGGGGGTGAGGGGGGGTGAGGTTTGCACCCAATATTAGGGCATTTGATAGGACCTTCATATTTTCCATTGTCTCCAGAAACATGGAATGGGGGTCCTGGTTCATGGTGGGTGATCTGTAGCAAGCTACAATTTGAATTGCAGTTTTGCCTGTTGTTAGTTGCACATGGATGATCTCTGAGGCATTGTGCTGTGCCACTAACCTGGAGGTGTGGGTATCCTTGATGAATATGGATACACCCCTGCCTTTTGTGTTTCGGTCCGGGTTCTGTGGCAGAAAAGTATGGTATGAGTTATAGCCTGGTAGTACTGGGGTGCTCTCTGGAGCCTTAAACCAGGTTTCTGTTACTACACAGATGTTGATGTTCTCCATACTGAGGAGTGTCTCGAGTGCATGCATTTTGTGGTTTAGACTTCTGGGGTTGAGTAGCATTACCTTCAGTTTTTGGTTACTTGTGCTATTTACGGTGGTGGGTTTGTCGTTTGAGCCTTGCCTAAAAAAGGACTATGGGGGTGGCAAAAGCCTTGGCCAGTATTCGAAAGCCTAAGGGTGACAGGTGCAAGCCATCTCTTGCGAAGCAATGTGGCATGTCGAGCATGTCATCCCAGGTGGACAGATACTGGATTCCCCTTTGAATGACACCAGAAACTTAGCCAATTGTTGAAATTGATCATTTTTTCTTTATACTGTGGCATCATTCTTGGTGAGGGCAGGATGCTACTCAGGGTCAGGGTCATACCGGCCTGGGCTATGTGATCAGAGAACTCTTCCATGTCTCTTTTCATGTAGTCCAGGGAGGTACATCTCAGGTCATTCACACCAACATGGACAATGACAGAGTCGTATTTGTACTTGTTCTGGAGCGATCTGAATGCTTGTGTTATGTGGCAGATCCTGGCACCCAACAGGCAGCTAACTGTAACCTTCTCCTTGTCCAGCCTAGTTAGTGAGACATCAGTGTGCCTGACTATAGAGTCACCTATTACTAGTGTGTTGGGTATGTTATTTTGCCATAAGGGCTGTGATTGCGTGGCATACTGATTATGTGAAGTATGTGTTTCATGGTTTGTGATGGGGTGTGGCGGTTGTCTGGATGTCTGCTTTGGAGGTCTTTTTTGCTTTTGCAGATTTTTATTTAGAGTCTCCGAGTATGTTTTCATGTATTTATGTGTGTTATTTGCCGGTGTTGGTTTAGTAGGTCTATGTGAGACTGGTGGTGTGTTGCAAGTATTTTCCTTCTCCTCTTGACTGTCAGTTCCAGTCTTGGGCTGAGAGAGCTTTGCCTTCAGTTTGGCTGTGTAATTGCATCTCTCGCATATATTAGTGTTTGCTGGTAGGAGGAGAGGGTTGTCTGTGTACATGAGGCAGTTGTAACATTGCCTCAAAATGTCCAGATTCACCAGCTGGACTGGAGAGTACACCTGAAACTGCCCTTTGGACATGCCTGAATAGGTAAAGTGAGCTGTTTTACTGATTGGCTGGTAGGGGCGAATAGAGAGCCTTGTCCTTCTGGACAGTATAGGGGGTCTAGTGCTAGGGTTAATTAGTGCTTGCTATGAGTTTTGAGCAAGTGCTGGGCTGTGAAATTAATGGTTTGAGTGCTTAAGTTGAATGTTTGTCTAGTTCCAAGGGAAAAATTGAAGAGTAGACTTCGTGGAATAGTTTAACCCTAGCTACCTGGCACACAAAACTGCCCAAATGTGTTTTTTATAGCAGGGAAATGAAAGAGATAGAAATTAGCCCAAAGTGGCCAATAAACTACTAACTTCTGGGCTACAGCAAACAAGGCACACAAATTTCAGAAAGAAACAGATCAAATAAGCAGGCACAATAAGCCTTTAACCAGAAATTCCCAGCTCAGAAAGGCAGAATCTAGCCTCTCCTCCCACAAGAGTGCAGACCACAAACCTTCTTAATGTAAAATAACTGGCCTGAAGCCCAAGTGCTTAAACCAGAACTAATGCGCTTTTAGAAAAACAGACACTGAGCCTTCAATCAGCAATTCCCAACTTAGAAGGATGTAAGCTACCTGTCCTGTCACAACAGTGCAGTCCACAACCTTCTTAAGTAAAACAACTGGTCTGAAGCCGAAGTGCTTAAACCAAAAGGCTTAGAATAAGCAGTTACAATTTAATCAGGCTACTACCAAGCAGTAATAACTGCAGCAAAATAATACAACTGAGTACTTTTAAGAAGAAGCACAAGAAAATAAGGTAATAAAGTGGGAAGAAACACAATTACAGTAAAAGCAGATGAATAAAGTGCATTTTTATAACAATAGAAAACAAAGCAAACTGATTTAAACAAATTACCCAATTAATCAGTAAAAAAACTCAAAACTGAGCCCTATTCCAGCAGTCTTCAATCAGACAAGTTCAGGGCCTAAGTGGGTATGCCTACTCAAATGTTCACTCTGTATTAGGCAGGATGAGCTAATGAGACTAGACTAGGACAGAACTGGGATAGGGTTGAACAGATGGGAATGGTACGAGTGTCTGAAATCAAAATATGACTCCAGGAAATCAAGATGTTCCCATATCTAGAGGACTGACTCCTAGTTGCTACAATGATGAATTCATTAGTCAAAGCCATAGATTACTTGCTTCAGCTTTGTCTGTTGTTGTCATTGGGCATTTCCATAAATTACCAGAAATCTGCTCTGCAACCCATCCAGAAGATTCTGTTCATCAGGTGTCAACTGGACATGCCTACATCAATAGCATCTCTGCCACTGGAAAGAAGACAAGTTTTGACAAAAGTCATACAAGCTCTTCTTCAAGCCACTTCTGCCACAGCATCTCTGATCCTCAGGGATCCAGGATTAATGGCTTTGTCCATTCTTATGGTGCAGTCTGCTCAGCTTCATATGAGAGTTCTTCATTGACTCCTAAAAGTTCTGTGGTTCCAACTGCACCAATCTCTCTCCACACCAATCACTATAACCAAACTCTGCAATCAACAATGATGATAGTGGATAGATTACACTTGCATACACTCTGGGAGTTTTTTTTTTTCATAACAGCTGATAGCAGCGGTCACCACGGATGATGACAACTCCTTGTGGGGGGCATTTCAAGGATAGGAGTTTAGAGAAGACCAGTCTTTACATTAACATCATAGACATGAGGGCAGTCCTCCTAGTATTTCACAAACTTCAGGACTACCTTTCTTTTTGAGAAATTTCTTTGCAAATGGACAATATGACAGTGGTTGGTACATGTACAATCAAGGGGGAACTAGGTCATATCCCCTATACCAGGAAGTGATGAAAGTGCGGCAATGGGCAATAGCTTCGCACTACTTTTTAGTCACAACATACATCTCTGGGTCTCTCAGTTGTCTCGTGGACAAGCAAAGCAGATCAGTCCTTATGCTTCATGACTGGTCTCTTAATCCAGTAGTAGCTCAACAGATCTTCAGCTGTTAGAGTCTACCTTGGAGTCAACCTTACTGTGATCTATTCCTCTCCCCATCCAGTGCCAAGCCCAACAAATTATTTGCCATGATCCCTCTAGAGTTAAAGTCCTCAAGAGATGCTCTGGTCAAGCTATCAGGTGAAAAGTGTTAGTTATCCTCATTTCCCCCTTTTTTAGCCCAGGTAGATCTGGCTTCCCCTTCTCAGGCCCCTTATTGTGGATCCTCCAACAGATTCTGGATTCCAAACAGGATTTTCTTTCCCACCCATCCAGGAAACTCAACCAGACCTTCAAAACCTGAGGTTAACTGCTTGGTTTCTCCAGTTCCAGTGATGACCAATAACTCATCCCTTTCTTCTGGTGTTGTTAGGATCCTCTCTGCTTCTCAAAAGGATTCTACCTGTAGTTCATATCATGGGAAATTAAAATGCTTCATTTGGACATCTGTCCAGAATACTAACCCCCTTTTTCTGTTTCTATCCCAAACAATCTACACTTCTTAGCTACCTTGATTCAGGTTTGAGTTTTTCCACCACAAAGACCCAGCTTACAGACATTTTAACTATCACATAGGTCAGGAAGTCCTTTTTCTAGCTTTTCATTAATTTTGCAATGCATTCCAAAGGCATATTCCTTCTCTTGCCTTCAATTAGAGACCTGTTCCCTCAATTTTGCATTAGAAGCCTTGACAAACCTCCCTTTGAGCCAACTTCTACAGCACAGTTCAAGTTTCTCTGAAGAAAAATCTTGTTTCTGGTAGCTATAACATCTGTCAGAAAAGTTTCTAAGTTGCATGTTCTGTCCTCCTTAGTACCATATTTAGTTTTCCACAAGTATGAAGTATCCCTCTGTATCAAGCCATCATTTTGTCCCAATGTTGCTTCTAAGGTGAACAAGACCCGACCATTTTATTTGACAGTCTTATTTCTAAATTATGCTAACAAAGGTGAATATGTCCTGTATACTGTGGATTCTCATAAACAAATAAGATTATATCTTCACAAAACTAAGGACTAGAGAAAAGACGCACAGCTCTGTTTCCTTTGCAGTCAACAAATTGGGTTCCCATATATCCAAGGTCACGCCTTCCAGGTGGATTTCCAATTGCATTTTTTATGTGTATTCTAACTACTATTGCCCATTACCTTGCAAACCAAAGACTTATTTCACTAGGTCTCTGGCCACTTCTACAGCTTTCCTTAGGAGCGCTTTGACTGATGAGATTTGTGCAGCTGCAGCTACACGGACTACCTTATATACCTTTGCTAAACAGTACAAGTTAGATACTATTTCCAGGACTAGGGCTTACTTTGGAGCCACTGTCTTGAACAGACTCTTGTCATGATGCCACCCAAGTATTCTTGTAGCTAGGGACCAAATGTCAGCTCAGACAGATGGTATGAATAGTATATAGTAGTTATGTACTTACCATAATGCTAAATCCCTTCATTCTCATCTGTCCAATACAACAACTTTCCCACTGTCTCCCAACTAAATTGTCATGTGGTTAGGCCTGAAAGCTATTTCCAATATTTAGCAGTTCTGTCTTTAATTGCTCTTCTTTCTGGTGCCAAACTCAATCTGAGGTAATCTTACAGATTGGGACATGATGGGAGTAGGGTTCTTAAAGGAGCTTGAAGTTGGAGCACTAGTTTTGCTGGGTCAGATCGAACAAGTGGCTCTAGGACTCAAATGTTATACTGGATGGATGAGAATGGAAGGCTACAGCATAATGGTGAGTACATAACTGCTGTATAAGTATCCCATGGGGATTTGTTTTCTGCTTTGTCTCTTAGGAGCTTTTTTATAGCCTGATGGTGATTTTGATATAAAAACTGCATGGACTGTTGTAGACAGTTTCCTCATAAGGATTTTCACTCCCGTTGTTATTTTTGCCTTGGCCTAGCTGTACATGGTGTGCCACGTTCATCCCAAGGGCAATCAGAAAAAGAACACAGACACTCTGAGAATTTGCAGTTCTTAAGAAGGTTTTGTGTCTGGCTCCATTCCACTGTGTCATCAGCCAAGGCCCTGGGGAACCTACTTCAAAAATAAAATACTTGGATAAACAACACTAGGAGAATCATTAGGAAACTGAGAACTGCTTTATCAAAGCCCATTTTTTAGGTCTGGTGATTCTGAACCTGGACAGGTACTTTAGGAGCCAGTTATGGCTGAAGCCTCTGACATGACCACTTTACAGGTTATCACACTTTTGGCTGCTAACATGTCTTCCTGCAATGAAACCACTGATACGTTGCCTGGCTGGTTCTGAGACCTCTTTGTGGGTTCTGGTTCACAGTTTGCAGTGAAGGGGAGGCAACTTATCTTTGACCTTATTTTACAAGGAGGTTCCCTGTGAAGAGTGTGTGGAGGTTTTAGACACCTGCCTAAAGTCTGCAACCATTTTGTCCAGTCCTTCCTGTGAAACGGAGGGTAACAACACAGAATACCAAACTAGTGGACATCTAATAAATTATATATAAGGTGCTCCAGTCTCACAAATATATTTTTGCATATCCTAGAGCAGATCCCGTGGTGTTGAACTCACGGGTCTTCCAGAAGTTAGCCCTTCTGTGGGGAACTCCACAAATAGATCTGTTTGCCTCTAGTCAAAACAGACAGTTGAAAGCATTCTGTTCCATGATCTCATGCCCTCAGGCTTGGAAGATGGATGCATTTTCATCCTCCTACTTGGGAATGTTCCTCTATACCTCCTTCCTCCAATAACCAGAGTCATGTTAAGAATTCAAATTAATTCTCCAAAGATCATAGTGGTGACCCCTTTTTGACCCAGGCACTCATAGTTCTCCCTGCTGTTAGAATTGAGCATGAAATATTACAAGTTTCCTCAAAGGATGGGCTTACACAGGATGAGGGGATTTTTAATACACCCCAGCCCTCACCTTCTTCAGCTGACTGCCAGGATGATAGAATTTTAATTTCTTGTAGTCACCTTTTTTCCTGAGAATGTGCAACAGGCATTGCAGGAAGTTAAGAAACTTACTACTGGAAAATAAAACTTGGGAAAGTTGCGGTTTTCTAGTTGCTGCCACTCTAAGAACCAGAACCCATTACAGGCCCTGATGCCACTGGTTCTTAAGCATTTGTGTGAGTTATCTGCTGGCCTTTCCTACTTTTCCATTAAGCTTCACTAGCTGGAAATTACTGCTCAAGTAATTTCTTATTCAGAAAATATGAAACGAGGCATACAGAAATCGCTAAACTATATTCGAATAAACTGATATGTCCAATATTGATAAAATATTCTAATTACTATGGAAAATGTTTGAAATAAAGTCTGAATTGCATAAAATGAATAAAATAAGAGGAAACAACTGCATTTTCACTAAGCACATATTTTTTCATATTAATTAAAGATAAAGTTATTAGAAGTGTAGAAAGTGTTTGCTTGTTTGTGCAGTATTACAGTAAAGTTATGTTACAAACTATAGCCATTTCAGAGCATATTTCACAAAGTACAGTATTTCGAAGAGTGCAATTGAATGTTATTCCAAGCTGTGTTGTGAGAACAGTTTGTTTGTACATAATTACAAGGGATCAAAAGCCTGGTGAAACTTTTTGCAGCATATATAACTGACTTGAGGAATACAGCTAAAACTTGCAGATTTGGTGATTTAAGGGATGAGTTGATAAAAGACAGACTTGTGTGTGGTATTAAAGATATGCTGTGAGAAAGATTCTGCTCCATGACAGCGATTTAACTTTGAATAAGGCTATTAAGATTTGTCAGATATATGAGTTCACAGAAAAGCACACAAATATGCTTACAAATGAGAAATGCATGCCTCCTTTAACTTCTAGAGCTCATGTTGATAGTATGTAGCATGTGGTTAAAAGAAACAGGCCCAAGAACATAGCAACAACTGTAGCCCCTGCAGCACCCACTGGTAAACCCCAGAGCTTTCCAGCAAATTCCAGTGATCTCACAGTCTCAGTGAACCATGAGTGATTCAGCAAACTCAAAGCATGGGCCCCCACCCAGTTTCATTGCCAACTGTTATAACTGTGGTGGAAGATATGAATCTAAAAGGGAAAAATGTTTAGCTTTTGGTCAACAATGCCACAAATGAAAAAAGTGGAATCATTTCAAGAGGTTTTGTAAATGAAAAGGCACACATTCTTTATTAAAAGGTAACATTTTAAGAAATGAGTTGATCAATTAGAAAGTTGCAAGTTGCAACCCTACTCTTTATGTTGATCGTGTGTCAGCGCTTAATGAAACAGTCAGTGCAGTAGATTTATGGGCAAAGAATGAAGTATTCTGTACTGTTCGGATAAATGTAAAACACATAGAGCTCAAAGTTGACACAGGTTCCAAGTGCAATGTTATGTCAGCAGAAATATTTACTAGTGTGTGTCATGGTGAAAGGCTTGATTTTGCAAAGTGTGCAAAGCTTGCTTCTTATGGTTGTGAAAAAATTCAGAAAGAATACACAGTAGTGCTTTCATGTTACTCTGCTGGGAGATGCCATGACTTGTTATTTTATGTGGTCAAGAGGCACATGCAGTCATTATTAGGGCTCAGAGACAGTTTGAAAATGGGACTGCTTTCATTTAACCAGGAAGTCCATCATGTTAGCTTAAAAGACCACTGCTCTAATTTTACCCAGTATATATTTTCTAGCTTACTGGTCTTTTTGAAGACACACTAGGCAAGTTTCCAGTTGTGTACTCCATCAGGTTAGACTCAGATGTCAGTCCAGTTATCAGGCCAGCTCGGAAAATTCCAATAGCTATGCAGGACAGAGTCAAAGCCGAGTAAGATAAAATGGTGTGATAAGTTGTGATTTGTCCAGTAGATGAACCTATTGAATGGATATCTTCCATGGTGGTAGCTCATAAGAAAAGCTCAGATGACATCAGAATATATATTGATCCATGAGATCTGAACAAAGCACTAAAAAGACCTCATCATCCAGTGCGCAAAGTGGAAGAAGATACAGCTCTGATGCCAAATGCTACTGTTTTTTCTGTTTTAGATGCAAAGAGTTCATTTTGGCAAATTCACCTTGACAAGAAATCATAATTACCCACTACGTTCAGTACTCCGTTTGGAAGGTACAGATTTTTGAGAATGCCATCTGGGATAAATTCTGCAAGTGACGTCTTTCAATATGCAATGGAGCAAATTTTTTTTCTGGGTATACTTGTGCTATTATAGTAGACGACATACTAGTAGGAGGTAATGGTCATGTCAGAAACCTCAGAAAGTTCTGGAAAGAGCACATCAAGTAAATCTTAAGCTCAATCCACAGAAATGCAAATTCAGGCTACAAGAAGTTACTCATGCTGGTCATTTATTTACTAGTTCAGGCCTACGAACAGACCCTTCTAAGCAAACAGCCATTCTCAAGATGCCAGCTCCAGACAATGTTCAAGCCCTGCAATGTTTTCTTGGCATGGCATGGTTAATTACCTAGGCAAGTTCATTCCAGACTTGAGCCAACTTTCAGCACAGCTTAAATAGCTGACACGTAAAGATGTATCATGGTCTTAGAGCAACACCAAAGAGCATTTGATGTCCTTACACAGAGAATTGCTAGTCCACCAACTCTCGGATATTATGATGTTCACAAGCCAGTTACTCTTTCATGTGATGCTTCAAGATTTGGTCTAGGTGCAGTCATTCTACAAGAGGGTGAACTTGTTGCCTATGCATCGAGAACTCTTACCCAAACTGAAATGCAGTATGCTCAGATCAAGAAAAAGCTTTTGGCAATTGTGTTTGCATGTTCGAAGTTCCATGATTATGTTTATGGTAGATCTATCCAGATCGAAACAGACCACCAACCTCTAGTCACTATCTTGAGAAAGCCTAAGCATACAGCCCCAGCCACATTGCAACGTATGATGCTGAGATTACAAAAGTATAATTTCACTCTTGTCTACAAGAAAGGCAAACTTCTTTATCTTGCTGATACATTATCCAGATCGCCCAGAAACACCACTGAGTACCTTGATTTTAAAGTCATGGAAGTGAGAAAATTTTCTTCCACACATCTTGATGAGCTGAGAGATCACACAGCCACAGATCCAGTTTTGCAGAGGCTCAACCACTTTATCAATCAAGGGTGGCCATCAAAGCAATCCAGTTTACCCTACAGAGATGAGATTTTGTCTGACAAAGGTCCTTGCAACAAGAATACATTACTATCTAGCAGCATGGTCACCCAGGAACCAACTCTACTAAAAGAAGGGTGAGAGGTCTAATATTTTCGCCTTCTACATCACAAGACACTGAGAAAGTATGTTCATCTTGTTCTGCGTGTAACAGTACTAAGTCACCTCAACAGAAGGAACCACTTCAGCTAAACCAGATTCCTGAACTACCTTGGTTGACAGTAGCTACTGACATTTTCGAATTGAATGGTCAACATTATTTGGTATTAGTAGACTCTTATTCTAATTAGTTTGAGATTGACCTACTTCCTAAACCACCATCCAGTACTGTCATTACTAAGATGAAGCATCAATTTGCAGTCCATGGTAGTCCGCACAGAGTTATTTCTGACAATGGCATGCAGTTTACAAGCCAACAGTTCAGAATATTTGCTGAAGAGTGGAACTTTACTCATGTCACGAGTAGCCCAGAGTATCTGCAGCCAAATGGTATGATAGAACTTGCAGTTCAAAGTGCAAAACAGTTACTAGAGAAGTCAAAACAAGACAATGGTGATGTTTTCCTGAATCTCTTGAATCTCAGAAATAGTCCTCGTGATAAACATCTTGGTTCACCCACCCAGAGACCTCTGTTGAGACAAACCAGAGTCACGATACCAATCAGTAGTCAGTTGTTGGTTCCATGTGTCAAGAACAACAGGTCAGTGAAAACCAATCTGTTGAAGAAGCGCTTAACCCAAAAGTCCTACTATGATAAGACCAGTAAACCGCTCAATCCATTACGACAAGGAGAAGTGATAAGGATTCAAATCTCCAATAGTTATGATTGGATTGGAGTTGTGAAGAATATTTGCCCAGAGCCAAGATCATACATTGTAGAATCACAAGGAGTAGAGTTTAGGCAGAATCAGAAACATGTGATGCTGGTGTCCGAGCCTATACCACAGCACATAGCCTGTGAGAAAGACTCTTTATCTCAGAGTGAGTTGTCCAGTGTTCCAGTTCCACAGGAAATTCCAGAGAATATTCCCATTCCTGTGACAAATCCAGAAGTTCCTGATACTAGTTGTCCACTGAAGACTCCCTGTTGCTAAACCCAGTCCAGATTTTTATGTTACTAGATCTGGTCATATCTCCAGACTATGCTATAGATACATGGCAACATGGACATGAACATTGTGTTTGTTTCTAATGTCTATAATAATGCATGTGTAACTCCAATGTTGTTTTTACTAAGGGGCAATCTTTTTAAGAGGGAGGATGTAGATCAATGGGGTCTACTTTATTAACTCGAACGTTCAAAAGTTCGAATGCATAAAGATCGACACATATGCATCAAACTCTTAAACGTTCGAAAGTTAATAAAGAAAAAAAATACACAGAAAAAAAAGATGTAGGCAGGGGGGCAAGCCCCCCCTGCACCCCCCACACCCCTTGCTACTTAAATATACCAACTCTGAGATCACACTACATTGAAGTAAATGGAAATCTCCACCCACGGAGATTTCTGTTTAAAGGTTTCGATGGCTTGCACTTTCGATGCATATGGTTTGATCCATATGTATTCGCGATTTTACGCTTTCGCTTAAATAAAGTAGACCCAATCAATGTGTGTGTATGTACCTTTAAGAAGCTAACTAAGGGCTTGCACAAGTGTATAAATACTGAGCATGTGCGAGCCTGACTGCCATTTTGTAGTAAGCTGTGGCATATCATTGCTAGAATCTCCTTGTGTTCTGACTGAGAGTGTTTCTCAAACAATCTGGAAATATAGAGCTGATAAGTATATTTTTGGCATTTAACTATTCAGAATTCTGCACTGTCTTTATTTTTGCTTGATTGATTTATTTATATATTTGCTGACAGAATTTTGTTTTCTGATCTGTGCTGAAACTTTTTTCTACCACCCTATTGCTGTTGTGTTCTTAAAGTTGGCAAAACTGTTCTAATAGCTTTTGTGCTATTTGATTTTCTCAATGCTTGGCTTTTGTCTTGCTGGTATAAAACATTGCCTTTTTGTAAATTCCTGCATATCATTGCTAGAATCTTCTTGTGTTCTGACTGAGAGTGCTTCTCAAACAATTTGGAAATATAGAGCTGATAAGTATATTTTTGGCGCTTTAACTGTTGAGTTCTGCACTGTCTTTATTTTTGCTTGACTGATTTATTTATATATTTGCTGGCAGAATTTTGTTTTCTGATTTATGCTAAAACTTTTTTTTTCTCCCACCCTGTTGCTGTTGTGTTCTTAACATTGGTAAAACTGGTCTAATTGCTTTTGCGTCATCCAGATTGTCTCCTTTTGTCTTGCTGGTATAAAATATTGCCTTTTTGTAAGTTCCTGCATATCATTGCTAGAATCTTCTTGTGTTCTGACTGAGAGTGCTTCTCAAACAATCTGGAAATATATAGCTGATAAGTATATATTTTTGGCACTTTAACTGTTCAGAGTTCTGCACTGTCTATTTTTGTTTGACTGATTTATTTATATATTTGCTGTCAGAATTTTGTTTTCTGATCTGTGCTGAAACTTTTTTTCTTCCACCCTCCCACCCTATTGCTGTTGTGTTCTTAAAGTTGGTAAAACTGGTCTAACAGCTTTTGTGTTATCTGATTATCTCAAATCTTGGCTTTTGTCTTGCTGGTATAAAATATTGCAGTTTTGTAAATTCCTGCATATCATTGCTAGAATCTCCTTGTGTTCTGACTGAGAGTGCTTCTCAAACAATCTGGAAATATAGAGCTGATAAGTATATATTTTTGGCACTTTAACTGTTCAGAGTTCTACACTATTTTTGCTTAACTGATTTATTTATATATTTGCTGTCAGTATTTTGTTTTCTGATCTGTGCTGAGACTTTTTTTCTTCCACACTCCCACCATATTGCTGTTATGTTCTTAAAGCTGGTAAAACTGATCAAACAGCTTTTGTGTTATCTAATTGTGTCAGGGTTTGGCTTTTGTCTTGCTGGTATAAAATTATTGCATTTTTGTAAATTCCTGCATATCATTGCTAGAATATCCTTGTGTTCTGACTGACAGTGCTTCTCAAACAATCTGAAAATATAGAGCTGTTAAGAGATCTGCACTGTCTTTATTTTTGCTTGACTGATTTATTTATATATTTGCTGTCAGAATTTTGTTTTCTGATCTATGCTGAAACTTTTTCTCTCCCACCCTATTGCTGTTGTGTTCTTAAAGTTGGTAAAAGTGGTCTAACAGCTTTTGTGTTATATGTTTGTCTCAAGGCTTGGCTTTTGTCTTGCTGGTATAAAAATGTTGCCTTTTTATAAATTCCTGCATATCATTGCTAGAATCTCCTTATGTTCAGATTGAGAGTGCTTCTCAAACAATCTGGAAATATAGAGCTGATAAGTATATTTTTGGCACTTTAACTATTTAGAGTTCTGCACTGTCTTAATTTTTGCTTGACCAATTTATTTATATATTTGCTAGCAGAATCTTGTTTTCTGATTTGTGCTGAAACTTTTTTACTCCATCCTCCCACCCTATTGCTGTTGTGTTCTTAATGTTGGTGACTTTTGCAGTTGCCCTTCCCTCCTGTAAATTTGATTTTGATCTGGGACACTACTCCCAGTCCCATCTCTTTTGCTCATTCAGCCTAATACAGAGATCATTTGGGAAGGCCAAACCCCTTAGTCCCTTAACCTTGAATTATCTTCTATTCCTGCTCTCTCTCTCTCTTTTACTTTATTTAAGAAAACACTTTATTCAGCTGCTTATATATTGTTTTTAATTTGTGTTTCTTCCTACTACTCTGCTACTTCACCTTGCTTAGATTTTTCCTGCTACTTGCTGCCTGTTCTCTAAAGTGTTCAACTGCATCTTTTCTGTTGTGTTTATTACTGCTTGTTTATAGCCTGTCTAAATTGTTAAGTGTTATTATTAAGTGTTATTCTAAGTTCTTAGTTTCTGGTTTAAGCACTTGGGCTTTAGGCCCACCCTTTAGCTCACCCCGGCCTTTCTCCCTCAGATACTTACAAATATGAATGGACAATTTCCTACACTTTCTCCTGCCAGTCTGGTTGATATAGACATCCTGCAACAGTGTAGCAACTGCCTCATGTACACTACTACTGCCTAGGAACACAATTTGTGAGAGATGCAATTACATTAGGAACCTAGAGTCCAAGATCTCTTCTCCTCAAGCCAGTATATCTGGCACCAAAAAGGTTGTCAACATAATCACTACATCTCAAACACCACCCACACCTACACAACACACACCAACATATGTGGAGGTCCTCCATATAAACATACCCAAACAAAGGAGACCTCAGAGGCAAAAACACATGCAATATTCACAGCCCTCCACACCACATACCATGCATAGCCCACACACCAGTACCTCACAGCCACTAAGGGTTCAACATAAACCCAACACATTAGTCATAGGAGACATCATTGTGAGACACACAGATGTGCCTCTCACCAGGCTGGATAAAGAGAAAGTTATGGTTAGTTGCCTGTCAGGTGCCAGAATCCACCACATTACATACGCACTCAAGTCTCTCAACAACAGGCACTGTTATGAATCTGTCATAGTCCATGTTGGCATGAATGACTTGAGACATACCTCTTTGAACTACATGAAGAGAGACATGATTGAGCTCATTGATTATGTGTCCCGGCAGGTATGTCCCTAGCCTTAAGCAGCATTCTGCCATCAACCAGAATGATGCCTCAATACAAACAGAAAATGATTGCCAATTGGTGTAGTTTTTGGTGTCATTCCAGGGGAATCCAGTACCTGACAGCCTAGGAAGATATAGGTTCATAGGTTCATAGGTTTATACTAGGCTATCTGCCCTAAGGCATTTATAAGCCTAGCCCAAATTATTGTGGCTTACGCCACCCCTTATATGAAAAAATATTGTGCCCATTAGTTTGTTGTGCCTCTGTCCAGCAGTGACACAGAGATGATTCCTGGGGTAAACCTACGATCTCCCATCCACAGGTCTAGATTTCTCTTGAACAGAGTCAGCGAGGTGCTCTGCCTCACATGGACCGGGATTTTATTCCACAGCATAGGGAGTCTCTGAGTGATAAATCTATCCCTCCAGCACGTCCTATTTATATCTGTGCTAAGGTTTAAGTCGCTTGCTCTAGTGGTTTTGGTGGATTTGGATTTTTTGAGGTGGAGCATGTCCATTAATTCCGGGTTGGACATGGCCTTGTATGTCAGGCACATGTCACCTCTGAGCAGACGGTATGCGACTGAATAGAGCTGGAGTTTCTTCAATCTGGCAGCATATGACAGATTTTGGAGTCCCTTTATCCTTTTGGTGAGGAACTTTGGGGTCTCTCCAATTGCTGCAGATGTCGGGTGAGATACATCCCGAATGGGGCATTGTATTCGATCATTGGTCTGATAAGTGAAGAGTACAGGGGAACAATGACCTCACTAGATCTGGATGTGAATCCCTTCATGATCAGGTGGGCAATGTAGAAGGTCTTTCTAACCACTTTAGCAGTGTGAGTGTCAAAAGAAAGGCCACTGTCAACCTGGGTCCCCAGGTCCCTGATAACCTCTTCTGTGCTTAGTGGATTGCCACCTATATGGTAGCTTGGGGTTACCTTGTTTTTCCCGAAGGGTATGACTATACATTTTTGGCGTTTAACTTCAGGCCATGGCTCTGGCACCAGCTATCTGTTTCCGTGAGTCCCTTCTGAAGGATATCCGTGTCCGATGCACTTTCCACTATGGCCCAGTTTGCAGTCGTCTGCAAACTTTGTCAGCCAAAGTCCTCCCATGTTGGCCTGTACTTCTGAGAAGTAGATGCCAAACAATAGGGGCCAAGGACCGAGCCCTGTGGGACACCACTTGTGACCGGCTTGGAGTCTGACACAGCGCCAGCAACTCTAACCCTGTGGGTTCTGTCCTTAAGCCAGTTTGCAACCCATCTTGTGACATATGGGTTTACATTTAAGCTGGTAAGTTTTTCTACAATACCCGAGTGGGGTATTGTGTAAAGCCTTTGCAAGGTCAAGGTAGGCTGTATGGACTGCCTTTCCTCATCAATGGCCTTGGTGACTGTTTCGAAGAAGTCAACCAAGTTCAAAAGGCATGATCTTCCCTTGACAAAGCCAAACTGGGTTGGGTCCAATGTCTGCAAGTCCCCTATATCTTTGTTTATGAGCTCCATTATGATCCTCTCCATAGCTTTGCAGACTAGACTTGTTAAGCTTATGGGGTGGTAATTACCAGGGTCCGTAGAGGCACCGCCTTTGTGGAGTGGGACCACAGTTGCCGTACGCCACTCCTTGGGCACGTATCCTGTGGTAAGGCTGAGATTAAACAGCTGCCTTATGTGCGGGTTTAATTCCTCATTAAGCTCGTGTAGCACACAGCCGGGGACACCATCCGGTCCCATTGATGCTGTGTTTTTAGCTTTAGAGAGAGCAGCTTTCACCTGCGCATTTGAGATGTCCGGGAGGCTACACTCGGCTGGGATAGTTATCTCTCCTTTAGGGGGGGAGAGGGGGGTGAAGTTTGCACTGAACCTGTCTGCCAGTATGTTGGCAATGTCTGTGGGTTCAGTGATTGACAGACCATGATGCTTTGCCAGAGATGGCCTGCATCTATCTCACCTAGGCTTCAGGCTTCTGGCAAATGCCCTTGCCTCCCCTATAGTGCCTTTTTAGGAAAAGTGATGAGGTTAAAACTACCAACATAAACATTTCAACAAAATACAAATTGAAGGTCATGCTGCTAAATGCTAGGAGTCTAAATATGAAACTGCACTCATTGCAAGCATTCCTATCCCTGAAAAATGTTGACATCTGTGTAGTCACAGAAACCTGGTTCAAAGCTGCGGAGAGCACCCCAGTCTTACCTGGTTACTCATCCTGTCATACTTTCAGAGCCCAAACTGTGGGCAGTAAAGCCAAAGGAGGTAGAGTTTCAATATACAATAAAGACATACACACCTCCAGGCTGGTCAAACAGTATGACGCACAGGAGACACTCTAGGTGCAGTTAACCATTGGCAACCTTTTCAAATCATAGCTAGCTACCAGCCTCCAAATCTGACTTAAGATGCCCAATCTGCCTATTTGGACCTGTTTAAATCTATCAAACTAAATCTTAAATCTGTCACCTGATCCTGGGTGACTTTAACTTCCCAAATATAATTGGAAGAACTACTCATGCCAGAACACAAATGCCCAGAGATTCCTTGATTTTGTCAGTGCAAATGCCTTAGAACAGCTAGTCAATATCCCCACAAGAGGTGATAATATCTTGGACTTGGTATTAACCAACATGAGTTACCACTGCAGCACCCCTATAGTATCATCCTCCCTGGTAAGATCTTACCATAAAGTGGTTACGTTCGAAGTCACCATCTCCTCAACACCCTTCTAGCTAGGATCAGACATAAAAACTTCTCCAAAGCTGATTACAGCCTCCTGAGGGATGGTATAAACAGCTTCACAGCCCCCCCCCCCCCCGTAGGAACTGGTACCAATATCTAAAACTACACTAAAGCACTATATGAGCATTTATATAGATGCATGGAATCAGGAATACCTGAAAGGACTAAATCATCCTCCACAAGGAAGAGTAAACCTCTCTAGTGGACATCTGCAATAAATAAACTCTATAACAAAATGAAAAAATTACTGTCCAAGACCAAAAAGGAGCAGGTGCCCAATTGGAAGCAATTTCACCTTAGCCTGAACAAGCAAATAAAAGCACTAGTGAAATCCTCCAAAGCAAACTTCGAGTTCAAATTGGCCACATCTACTAGAGACAATCATAAGGCCTTCTTCATATATGTCCGATACTGCAAAGGAAGCACCCAGATCTGTTCAGAACTGGTGGTCAAGGACACCACATATACAAATGCTGTAGATATACCAAACTTGCTGGATGACAGATTCAGTGAAAACTTTAACGCTCTGTCCCCCCCATCAGTAAATCAGAACATCCCCACTACTTGCCCCCATCCTCTTATATCTAGGGAACAGGTCATCACTGCTCTCTCAAAGGCAAAAAATACAGCCTCCATGGGCCCGATAACATCCCAGGCTGAATCCTACATGAACTCAGGCAGGAACTTGCAGCACCATTAGGCACCCTATTCAAACAAAGCCTGAGTACTGGCTTCATCCCAGCTGAGTGGAGGACAGCCACTGTCATCCTTTTACACAAAGGTGGAGTATCCACCGATCCAGGAAATTATAGACCCGTCATCCTAACTACCCTGATCTGCAAGGCCATGGAATGCATTATCATGGACCTCATCAACAAGGACATTGGTAACCTCCAAACACTTGATCCCACACAGTTTGGCTTCATCAAAGGGAGGTCATGTCTGCTAAATTTGGTTGAGTACTTTCAGACAGTCTCCAAAGCCATGGACAAGGGGAAGATGGTGCACACCACCTACCTTGACCTGACCAAAGCCTTTGACACTATTCCCCACTCAGGTACAATAGATAAACTCTCTCAACTAGGCATCAGCCGATATGTTACCAGATAGGTAGCAAACTGGCTCACTGATAGAACCCACATAGTCAAAATAGGGGAAGCCGCCTCAAGCAGTAGACCCATGACAAGCGGCATACCCCAGGGTTTGGTCTTGAGGGCTTTGTTATTTGAAATATACCTTTCTGGGGTGCAGGCCAAAACCAGTGAACTATGGCTGACCAAGTTTGCAGATGACTGCAAACTGGGTGCTGTCATCATTTCCCTCAGTGATGTGGACATCCTCCAAGAGGGTCTACTCAGACAAATGACCGGTGCCAGACATATGGCCTCAAGTTGAATACTAAAAAATGCATCATCACCCCCTTTAGGGAGAGTGATGTCCCCACAAATTATCACATTAATAACAATGTCCTAAGCATGCAATCAGTCGTGAGGAATTTGGGCACCCAGGTTGATAGTAACCTGACTTTTGACCACCATGTTGCTTCCATTGTATGGAAAGCCTTCTACATGGCCCACCTCATAAGTAAGGGTATCTCATCCAGGGACAAGGCGGTCATAACATCCCTGTATTCTTCCCTTATAAGGCCCATTATTGAGTACAATGCCCCTTTTGGCATGTACCTCGCAAAGCACATGCAGCAGCTGGAGAGACCACAGAGGTTCCTCACTAGGAGAATCCAGGGCCTCAAACATCTACTATACACAGATAGGCTAAAAGCCCTATCCCTCTACTCAGTTTCATACAGACTCCTCAGAGGTGACCTCTGTCTGGCATACAGTGTGATCACAGACCCCACCTTGATGGGACTGCTACATATCTGAAAGTCACGCTCCACTCAAGTAACCTGCACACGTGGCCTCAAACTGGTCTGTGACATCAACAAGACTTGTTGGCAAGACAGATTTGTGCCTCAGAGACTCCCCCATCTATGAAAAAGACTCCCTCTCCACATCAGGTAGAGTACCCCTTTACCCCTTTTTAAGGGCAACCTGGATAACTGGATGGGAAACTGAAAATATACCCCTGGGATTCCACCTGTGTCCCTGCTGGACAGAGGTACTGGGTGCTGATTTGTCTAAACATGGGCTAAACTCTTGACTAGGCTTATAAGGGCCTTAGGGCCAATAACCTAGTAACCTCCTATGAACCTATGTAGGCATGTATGTATGTAAGGTCTGTCTATTAATCAGTTTGTTTATATTTTGATGCTGCTGATATCCATCCTGATGTGTTTATGTGTAATAAAGTATCTAAATGAACTACCCTGCCTGCTTGTCATCTATGTTAGAGAGAGAGATGAGTGACACTCTCAAGCTTTCGTGGGATTAGGTAAAATTTTTGTATCCTTTTTTCAAATTTCTTGATCTTCATCTCCACCTCTCTTGTTACATTTTGTGTAATCTTTGTATCATTGTTGATACTCTTTTTTTCCTTTACACTATTGTGTAATCCACAACTATGATTGTTGATAGTTCCCTCTCTCAGTAATCTGTCCCCTCCCCGTACACTTTTGTGTACCTCTTAACTATCATCATCGATAGTCGTCTCCTACTTCTTCCAAATTACAAAAAAAAAATTATATATACATATTTCTCTTTCTTTCTGTGTAGGTTTTCCTTGTTCTCTCCCTCTGACATGGCTGACAAGGGTAAGACCCCTTCTGGCTTCAAAAAGTGCCAGAAGTGTGGTCATAAAATTCCCTCTTCTGACTTTCATTCTTTATGCATGTATTGTCTTGGCCCCCTCCATTTACAGGAAGATTGTAGTATTTCCCACTCCTTCAGCCACAAGGCCTTAGTACAGAGGTGCAACAAGTTACTTTTAAAAGCCTTTGGAGAAGCCCTATCCACTGCAGATAAAGTGAAGACAGATATTTCTTCTCCTTCCTCTTTGCTGTCTGTTGACAAGGCTAAAAAGAGAAGTCACTCAGTTTTAACCACCCCCTTCAGTTCCAAAAGCCAAAAAGGTAAGACCTTAGTTCCAACAGTTCCCTTGAAACCAAAGGCCTCTGCTACTGACACTCCGGTGATAACAACTTCCATTTTGGCACTGATTACAATTTCAAATCCTTCCTTGTCAAAGGCCTTGACTCAAGAACTGGCTTCTATATCCCAAACTAAAACATCTGTGCCTAGAACCTCTTACTCGTCTTCAACAGATGCCTTTGCTGGGGAACTACCTGAAGTGTTTTTGCAGATGCCTAGGTGTCCTTCCACTTCGTTGGTCTGCTCCACCAAAAGCCTTTCTGAACTTGATTTAGAGAGGCTGGTGAATAAGATTTTGTGGGCTAGAGGGCTTTCAAGGCACCTTCAGTACCGATTCTGTCTGGTCTTGGTACTAAACCATCCTTCCCTCTGTTGACTACTCCTCCTCTAACCTCTACGGAGGTCTTAGAGTCCTCTGTTCCAGTCCTCCCAGCACTGACTGTGTCGGCTCTGAAGTTATTCACTTCTGTGGAGCCGGCAGTTACCTGGGTCTATATTAGATCAGTGAACACTTAAAAAAGTGAATGCTGATTGATCGACCTTATGTAAGTGAAAGCTTACAATCTCAAACTGTCAGATCAGTGATTTTTTTCCTAGGGAAAAAAATCGCTGATCCAAAACACATACACACAACACAAGCACACCAAACAGAAATCCACACACATACACCTAAAATCTGACACCTAACCCTACACTAAACTATGCACACACCACTAACTATCCACTTACCTTAACCCAAACCCTAACCCTAAGGTCCGTCACTATCGCACACTCACCTCACCCGCTCCCTAACCCTAACTCACATAAACCCACCCTAACCCTCACATCCACACAATCGCACACATACCTAACCCGAGCCCTAACCCTAACTCACCTAACCCTCCCTAACACTCACATCCACACAATCGCATACTTATCTGAATCCAACCCGTAACTTTCCACCACAGCACTGAAAATACCGAAGCAACAGAAATGGACAACCAAATTCTTTCCCTAGGAAAAAAATAGAGTTCCTGTTGCTTCGATATTTTTAACATTTGCTAAAATAAGGTCGATCAATCAGCGTTCACTTGTTTAAGCGTTCGCTGAGCTAATATAGACCCCAGTTACTGTGAGCTCTTCGGTTATCTCTGAACCAGAGACCTCCTGGGGCCGTGGCTACCCTGTTGGCTCCGGGGAACAGGTCTCGACTCCAGGTTTTTTTGGATCTGTCCCTGCTCCTTGAAGCTTCGGCTTGAGTTAGTTCCACTCCAGCTTTGGTCTCAAGGATTGGTTCTTCATAGCAGGGAGTGATCCTGGTCCCAAGGAACTCCTTCTCTGTTCAGAACTCCCTTTCCTCTTCAAGGGGACCATCCTTTGAGGCTATGCAGACAGCCCATTCTCTACAGGAGATTCAGTTAGTGCCTACCCCATCAGAACAGGTCCCCCCTCTAGTTCTACTATTCCACCTGTTTCTCCACTGGGACACCAGATGCTAAAGCCTTAGGTGTCACAGCCACAGGTACTGTCATCCTCTGATGCCTCCCCAGATTATCCCCCCTGAGGAGGTCCCTCACAAAAAGAAGTACAAGGGAAAGCACTTGGATTGCCCCCAAGAATCGGTCACCAAAGATATAGATTTTGATGAAGGGGAGGGGTCCCCATGGTCACTTCCTGAAGATGTCTCATTTGGAGACCTCTTGGAAATTCTAAAGCAGAAGGGTGGCTGGAAGTCCTAAAACCCTTCCTCTGAGGAGTCTGTTTACCTGGAGGCATTCAGCACATGCCCATCTACCTCTTGGGTGACGCTGCCTGCTGATGAGCTCATTCAGTTGATTTCACAGTGAGCATGGAAGGCCCCTGACTCTGTCAAGCCTATCCCTATGAGACCAGACAAGCTACTTTATGTACCTGAAGACAAAGAGTTTTGGGGTAAGGGTCTTGCAGTTGATGCTATGGTCATAGCTTCTGCCACTAAAAAGGAACTGGCTGAGAAGAGTTCCTCTGTCCATCTGCCCAACAGCGAGTCCCGGGCTATGGATAGATTTGGGAAGCAGGTCTATGCTTCATTGACGTTCACCATAAGGTCCTTGAACTATTTGGCTCATTTCACCAGACTCCCAATGGGATCTGATCAAGGAATTATCTGACACCTGCAGCAACTGTAGCTGAGGGAGTCCAAGAGAACGTTGTTTTCCAGTTAGCCATCCTGGAGTCTGTGTCCAATTTGTCCATGAGGCTTATCGCACATACAGCCGAAGGGACATCTAGAGCAGCTGGTACAGGTGTAGCTATTAGGAAACACACCTGGATGCACCGTTGTGATTTTGTGGAACCATTCAAGTCTTCTTTCATCAATGCTTCTTTTGAGGGAGCATCCTTGTTTGGTCTGAAGGTGAAAGAAACTTTGTTCAATTGTGAGAAAGATGGTAAGACCCTTTCTGCTGTGGGTGTATGTTTTTCAACCCCCAAACATCTTTTTTATATGAACCAGAGGAGTTGTGGAAAAATGTGGTTCAAAAAATCCCAAGGGTCTTTTCAAGACACACGTGGAGGGAGTTCCCCCAGGGGCGGTGGGGGGACCAAAATGCAAGACTCCACTCTTGCGGCAGAGCTGATCTGCAAAACTAGGGCTTCCGGGATTCTTTTTCAGGCAAGCCTTTTCAGCACTCATGAAGGAGGCCCGATTGTCTTCTTCTGGAGGCATTCGGGGTGCTTATCATTGTACCTAAACACCTGGTGAGATGTAACAGATTCCTGGGTGCAATGGATTCTATCCAGAGGCTATACCACTTTCTTTTCTCAACCTCCTCCTGTTTAAAAGAAAATCCCCAATGTTCTACCCAGTAAGAGGAATTCAGCAGTACAAGAAATCCAAAAACTGCTGGACAAAGGAGTCATCCAACAAGTCCCGCCAGACCAAGAAGGATCCAGAACTTACCCAAGATTTTTCTTATTGCCAAAAAAAGACAGGGGACTGGAGACCAGTTTTGTATCTCAGTGTACTGAACAAATCAGTTCAGCAAACAAAGTTCCGGATAGTCATGGTACAGTGTATTCTTCCCTTTCTGAAAAAAGATGACTGGATGTGTATTACCATATAAAAATGGACAAACACTCCAGAAAGTTCCTCCCTTCCAGCTGGGAGCCAGTCACTACCAATTCAGAGTACTGTCCTTTGGACTCACCATTGCCCCCAGGGTGTTCACCAAATGTATGGCAGTAGTAGGAGCTCACTTGAAACTGCAAGGATTCTGAGTGTTTCCATACTTGGACAACTGGCTCATAATCGCTTCAATCAAGCATCAGTTGATAACAGCCACAGACTACACGCTCAACATCTGTGCCCATCTAGGGATCACAGTAAATCTAGAAAAGTCACGTTTAACCCCAGCACAAAACTTAGAATTCATAGGGGCAGTACTGAATACTCAGAGAATGATAGCATCTCTTCCTCCAGAATGTCACCAGAGAATTGTGTTTCAGGTTCAAAAGTTAACCCACAGAAAGAAGGTTCCATCACGTTTAGTCTTACAAGCTCTAGGAGCCATAGTAACTTCTATAACTCTAGTTCTACTAGCCAGGTTACACATGAGAATTCTGCAATGGCTGCTAGCCTCCCAGTGGTCCATACTTTATCACTCATTCTCACAAGTCCTGATCACCAACCATTGCAAAATGTATCTTCTTTGGTGGATGCACTCTGATCAAGTGTTCATGGTCATCCCTTTGTTTTTCTGGTGCCCATGGCCACAGTGACCATGGATGCCTGCCAGGTGGGGTGGGGGGCATTATCTGGACAAGATGGTCCAAGGCACTTGGCCCCCATTAGAGACCAACTTGTACATCAATGTCCTAGAGATAAGAGTGATGCTTCCTGTCCTGCAGGCCTTTCAGACAGCTGTTCCTCAGAGAACTGTTGCAATTCAAATGAGCAATGTCAGTAGTTTGATACATCAACAAACAGGGAAGAACCAAGTCTTACCCTTTTATTGAGAAGCCCTCAGAGTGTGGCAGTGGGTGATCTCTTCCAACCACTTTCTAATAGCAATGCACATACTGGGGAGTTCCAATGTGATTGCGGACAAGCTTAACAGATGCATCCTTCAGCCTCATGAGTGGTCTCACTAAAAGTGGCAAAAATTATTTTCTTTTTTTGGGGTCAGCCCTGCTGCAATCTGTTCACATCTCCCCTAAACAACAAATGCAGCAACTACTTTGCTCTGATTCCTCCTCTGGGAAAGTCACAGAGTGACACTGTCCTCCATGATTGGCCCCCTGGTCTCCTATATGCTTTTCCTCTGATACCTCTAATTCCCAAATTTTTACAGAAAGCACTCAGGTTGAAGAGCACAGTAAACCTCATTGGTCCCTTTTGGCTTTGACAAGTTTGGTTCCCCTTCCTTTGGTCTTATCTAACTCAACAACCCTTGATTCTGGACCCAGTGCTAGATCTTCTGTCTCATCCAGATTGACCTGTTCACCCAAACATTTTGAACCTCAAGCTGACTGGATGGTTCCTCCAGTTCTGTTAATTGACAGGTACCCAAATATTTCCTCCCCAGTATGCCACATTATTTTATCGGCTCACAAACCTTCCACTAGAAAACTATACACTAGTAAGTGGAAGAGATTTACCATTTGGTCCCTTGAAACGCAAATAGATCCCTTCTCAGCTTCCATAGAACATGTCCTAGAGTTTTTAGCCACTATGTTTAATGCTGGAGCTTACCCTTCTACCATCAAAATGCAATTAGCTGCTCTCTCTAATTTTTAAAAAGGCTAGGATGAATGTTCTTTAGCCTCTCATAGACTTAGTAAATTGTTCCTAAGAGGCACTCTCCTGTTAAAGCCCCATTCAATGATCCGACCCCTCCTTGGTACTTGAACATAGTTCTTCAGGCAGTGATACATTCTCCCTTCAAACCTTCTGTGGATTTGTGACCTGATGTTTTTATAATGAAAGACACTCTTTTTGGTAGCCATTACCTCTGCAAGAAGAATCTCAGAGATCCAGGCCTTATCATCTAAACCTCCTTACCTTATTTTTCACAAGGATATGGTATCTTTGTGAATGAACCCCTCCTTTTTACCCAAGGTTGTATCAGAGACTAATATTAACCAGACAATTAATTTACCAGTTTTCTTCTCTAACCATTCTAACAAAGGAGAGTATGCCTTGCATTTATTAGATGTCCATAGGCAACTATGTTTCTATCTTCACAGAACAAAACATATAAGACAATCTAGTCAACTATCTGTTTCTTTCTCCAGTGCAAAGTTGGGCAAGGCAGTCAGCAAGATTACTCTCTCTATGAGGCTGAATGACTGCATTTCACTCATTTATGATAAGAATTATTTAACCTTGGCTAAATCAGTCAAAGCACATTCTACAAGGTCTGTAGCCACTTCAGCTGTTTTTCAATACAGAGCTTCAATGGATGACATATATGCAGCAGCTACTTGGTCTACTCCCCATGCCTTTATTACTCATTACAAATTGGACCTTGTGTCTAGGGGATGATTGTCCTTTGGCTTGATGGTGCTCAGGAATATCCTTCCATGACTCCACCCAGGATTTTAGGTAAATGAGGACTCTGTCCCATCTGCAAGGATGGACTGAAGATTGACAACATCAGATAAAGACGTTATGTACTCACCATAACGTTCCATCTGTGTTGTCTATTTTCATTCATCCTTGACTTCCCCCCTCCATCCCCAGCCTCAAAGATTTTTGGTGGAGTGGATCATGCTTGCTTGAACTATTATCTTGTCCAAGAACAGTAGATAAGGCTTTCACCAAGCTTACCCTTCACATATCTGTATACATGATTTATATGTTTGAATATCTTTTCTGCAAACTCGATCTGAGGTAATTGAGAGTGGGATTCTAGGTAGAGGTGAAGCTCGAGAGTTTTTGGCTGGAGCAAGCTGTAGTAAAGGCCGATTTGGTTCCAATATTGGAATCGAACCCATCTGTCAAGGATGAATGAAGATAGAGAACACAGTTGGAATGTTCTGGTGAGTACATAACTTCATTTTTTATCTTCCTTAGAAAATTATAATGGATTTTGAAACCCAGGATTATTTTTTTTTCTGGAACGGAAAGCTCTAAGGTTTGGGGACATAACTGTTATGCCCTTATCAGCTTTAGGAGATGGGCGGATGGGGTGGGATGGGTATCAATAATTAGCAGATGCCCACATAGCTTAGGCTACTGCAGCAGTGATCTACTCAAATATCTAGTGCTGATAGGAGCACTTACACAACTGCACTTTATTCTATAACTTTCTAAAATTATAAGAGCAAGATCTAAAATGCCGACCTGATTTTGGGCCTTTGCCCCTAACCAGGGCCAGTGTTAGCATTTTGGGGGTCCCCAGCAAGTATCAAATTTGGGGCCCCTAGATGTTTTTAGTCTATCACCCTGTCATTGCCACCCCTCTTAAGTAACCTTTTAGTTCATGCTACAAACTTTTAGGAGTAGTACACACAGTCTGACCTGCAGCTACAATGCACTTACCAACACTATGTTGGCTCATCTCACAAAAGGATATTCACAGTTACTGCCATTTAGTTGCAACAATGATACATTACAATAAATCTATGTACAGGACTGTACTTAGGTGAAATTGCACCCTAGGCACTGCCTTCTGTTTCAGCACCTCCCAAACACACACACATATCCTCCAGTGCTTCCCTCTGTTTCCCCCATCTTTGGCTCTCCATACCATATACGTTATTTTTTTCTTCCTCTTCTTACATTTTGTCTTACTGTTTAGCTTTATTAAGAAGCCATGACTTTCTATGTGCTCTGATGTGCATTTTAAAGTTTTTTTCCCCTTTTGAAATGACTTTTTCATCCAATTATGCCTTGAACAGAAATTATGATTAAGGAAAGAAATTCAAAGTGGTTCATCTTTAGCTTTTCTTGTATCCTTTCAATACACCTTCCCTATCTTTGAGTACTGGAGAAAGACAGAGCAGTAATAACTATTTAGGAAATAACTCAATTAAAATTGTGCCCCCAGAAGCTATAGGGGTTAGAGATTTTCTGGGATGCATTTTAGAGCATTTCCCAATCGTTTAATCCAACAGTGGTCTAAATAAAAATCATGAGTAAGAAAAGAATTTCAGTCTTATTTTTATTTCTTTCAAGGGAGACCTAAGATGTGCCCAAGACTTAGTGTTCAAAGCTGGCAAAACAGGAGCTCACAATAAACTAACAAGACAATTGCTATGAGGATACACAGGTCCTACCTGGGAATACAGCTTCCCTCCCTACCCCCCCCCCCCAAAAAAAAAAAGACGGGCAATGCCTATGCATTCCTCTGGTGTTAGATTGGGATGATAGCAGAGTTTCAAAATTCCACAGTCATGTATTTCAAGTGACTGCTGATAAACATATACATAGCATTCCTCCTCACCCCAACCCTCAAAGGCAGCCACCTGTATATGTCCCTGATGTGTGATTGTGAGGAAAGTGAAAACACATAGTGATTACAGTAATTAGTTCTACTTTGTTCTTTGACTGTACACTGCCCCTACACAAGCTATAGTAACCTTCTTTGTACACCTCTGAGGTCTGTGACAAAAGTAAAAGAAACAATGACTACACTGTACCCAGCCAAAGACAAGCTATAATGACCTCCTGTGCACACCTCTAAAGTTTGCCTGTGATGAAAATTAAAGCAGCAATAAATACACAACCCCCCCATAACCTACATTAACTTTCTATAAACACACATCACAGCAGGGCCAGTTTTAGAATGGGTCAGGTTGAGAGCAGAGGCCATCATCAGCTTTATCCTGAATAGGTCATATCACAGCCCTGTTCAGGTTAAAGAATGTAATCAGAAAATTAATAAATTTTTCTTCCTAGTTTTCCCAACCAGCAATGTTTTTTGTGGGACCCCCCCCCCCACATTCAAGGATGATTAATGGGGCCTCTCTGTATCCATTTATACAATCTGGAGAGTGGGAGGCCACCAGACTCCTAGAAGATCCAAGTGTCTGAATGTGCCATGATATATTTTATGTCTTAACTTTGAAATGTAATTACTTGTTAGCTGCATTTTTACTGATACCCAGACAAATAATGCATGTGTCCTGCATTATTGGGTGTGTGCACATATAAAAATCTGTGATATCTTTTACATTCACACACACACACACACACACACACACACACACACACACACACACACACACACACACACACACAAGCATAAGCTATAGATGTTTAGCAATTGTCAAACAAGCAGCAGCAGCAGCATGGCTAAGTCACTTTTATTTACCTCATTGAGAAGTAATGCATACCTATCACTATCCCTGATTTCATACACCTTCCTCTGATTTTGTCTCATAATTTTGCTCTGTCCATCATAAAAAAGTTTGATTTGCTGGTAAATCATTCTGGATTACAGACAGTCAATAAACTCAGACATCAGAGTTTTATACTTTTTATTGTCCAAAAATGCATGTTAATGTAAAAGGTGTTATTTTATTGACTTTTAAGTAAATTAATGTAATACTTAAAACATGTTCCTAATTTTGAGCCTTTATTCTGCTATTATTTTTGGCATTGCGCAGAATTCATTTGCAACGAAGTTGAACAATATAGCATCTGATGTTCTGCCAGTATTTACAAAACTCCCTGAAGGAGAAAACCATCCTTGTAGATCAGAAGTTTTTCCATCTCTTTCAACATTCTGGTTTAAAAGCCTGCATTTGCATGTGTTTCCCACCTTTCCTGTAACTAGACTAGTCCAGATATAAATTTGCTGTATCTAGAACTGTTTGTAAGCTTCTGACCCCCCCCCACAAGCCATTCTGTGTTGGAGGGAAGCCTTCTAGCTTATCAGTGGGAGTGGTAAGCACTAGAAAGCCTATCTACCACAAGAGGGGTGGTTTCTGGGCCATAAATTGCAGTTTATTGGCTGTTTGGGCAGTTTTTTTCCATATCTTTCAACTTTAAGGTTTAAAAGCCCACTTTTACGCTTGTTTCCTGCCTTTCCTGTAACTAGTCTAGCCCAGATACAGATTTGCTGTATCCAGAACTGTTTTTAAGCTTCTGAGTGTTGCAAAAAAAGTCTGCTCTTCAATTTTACCCTTGATCTTTTATTTATTTATTTATTTATTTATTTTACAGTTGTTAACCGGGCTAGTCCAACTGGATATATTTCCATTTTCAGCAGAGTACCGGGGAGAAAAGCTCCACAGTGACAATTAAAAGTTAATAATGCACAATTATAAGAGAAAAAAATGTAAGACAAAATAAAATGAGAGAACAGTAGTTACAAAGTCATACTATTTAAGCAAATACCATATTCAAAAGAAATTATTTACATAAAATTAGTTAAAAATAATTAGAGAGATTTAGCTAAAGAGAAGTATGCAAATTATGAAACAAAAACTTTGAAAGGAAACAAGATACTCTTTCAATTAAGATATGTGAGGTTGTTTACAATATTTTCACAGTTTAATTCATCTCCTATTTGCAACAATAATTTTAGACAGTTACCGCTACCCAGGGGTAAGTAGCGATAAAAAGGTAAGGGGAGGCAGGATAGAGAAAAATGGCAAAAGAGAATGCAGACAATTAGTCAAGGTAACAGCAAGGGCATAACCAGTGAGTTTTAAGACGCTGCTTCAGCCTTTGCTTAAAGAGTGGGAAGGAGGGAATTACTGTTAGATCTGATGGCAACATGTTCCAGTATTTTCCAGCAGTATTAGAAAACAAGGAGTCACCTGCCAAGTTATTAGACTTGCTAATGCTAGCTAGTAGTTTAGTGGAAGAGCGTAAGGAATTGAGGTTTGCATAGGTGGTAATAAGGTTAGAAAGTATCGGTGTATTGTTAGGTTGGTAGAATATCATATGAACAATGGTAAGTTGGGAAAGCATCAGGATGTTTTTTAGTTCAAGCCAGTCTAGCTGCTGTAGGTTCAGACAGTGGTGCGTTCTAAATGGGTTCCCAATGGCAAACCTGGCAATATTATTACATGAGTTAGTTTAGTGAGATTATTTTTCTTTAGGTTGGTATATATGGGTGAAGCGTAAAGAAGAGTGGAGATTAGATGGGAGTGTAGTTCTGGCTGTTGGTGTTTTATTCTATAAAGGGAGCTCAATTTTCTATTTACAGTTTTTATTGTGTTATTTATTTGATTGTCAAATGTAAGGTTATTGTCAATTAAGACTCCTAATAGTTTGGTGGTAGAGTCTGGGGTTATAATGGTGCCATTATTTGATTTGATTGAGAAATTGATAGGGTGGACTTACTGTTAGGTGTGAAGAGTAACAGCTTGTTTTTTTTTTGGCATTCGAAAGGAGGCAACAGTTTAGAAACCATGCCTCGATTGAGTTGAATACTGTCTGGGTTAGGGATTGTAGTTCAGATGTGGAGTTGGCAGAACATATGAGCATGGAATCATCTGCATACTGTATGCAGGTAGCTTGAGGGATTGCTAAGTAAAGGTCGTTGATGAATACTGAGAATAGAAGTGGACCAAGAATGGAGCCCTGAGGGACTCCAAGGAAGACTGGCAGGTGGGAAGATAGTTTGTTCTCCCAAAGGACTGCTTGTTGCCTATTGTTAAGGTAGGACTTAAACCAGAGAACAGCATTGGTGTCAAGAGCAAGGGATTCAAGAGTTTTTAAGAGTAGGGGGTGGTTGACCATGTCAAAGGCTTTTGACAGATCAATAAAGAGTGCTGAAGAGAGGATGTTGTTATTACATTTTTTATTGATAGAGTCGGTGAAAGATAGGAGGGCTGTGGTAGTACTGTGAAATGGCCTGAAGCTATGTTGACAGTTAGCTAGTATATTATGTTGGGTTAGGTGGTTAATTAGTTGACGGCGAATACATTTTTCCATAACTTTAGCTAAGTGTGATAAGAGAGCTATAGGCCTGTAGTTGGAATACTCATTGGAGTTTCTGCCTTTATGTAGAGGGATAATGTGGGAGATTTTCCAGATATCTGGGATTGTTCCTTCATTTATGGTTCTGTTTATAAGGATGGATACAGGATAAGCAACTGATGTAGCTGCTTTTTGCAGGTATTCAGATGGTATTTGGTCTGCAGAGGGGGTACATGGCTTAAGTTTATGTATAAGTTTTTGGATGTATGAGGTAGTGATGGGTTGTATTTGGAATGTTGGGAAAGTATTAGGTAAAGAGGTTTGGGGATTAGAGTTGTTTGTGGACAGTTGACAGGCTAGAGATTTTATGGTGTCTGTAAAGAAGGTATTGAAGGCATTGGCAGTTTGGAGGGCGGTATTGTTATCAGCCCCTAGAGGGGGTGGTGTGCTGGAGTGCCCTGGGTGAAGGGGTCTATTAACACTAGACCAGAATTTTTGTGGGTTGTTATGGTGGGATTGCTGTAGTTTACAATAGTAGGTTTTTTTTTGTCAGTCAATATGGCTTTTTTAGTAGTATTCCTTAGCTGTCTAAATGTTTGTCGCTCTGAGATATTTTTGGATGCTCTCCACTTAGTCCAAGATTTATTCCTAAGCAATATGAGTTGTCTAGCTTCTTTTGAAAGCCAGGGGGGCAGGTTTGGATTTCATTCTAATAGAACGTTTAGGAGCATGCTTATCAAGGATAGTTAAGAATTTAGAGTTGAAATATTTGACAGCCTGCTCAAGAGGGAGAGTTTTTAGTGGGTACCAGTTACAAGCATTAAGTTCATTTTGGAATAATACAGGATTAAAATGTTTGTTGGTTTGAGAGATTTTATAAGTAGGGGTATTAGGGATGTCATTCTTTTGTCTTATAATGTAAGTTAACATATGATCACTTAAGTCATCTGGTAGAGTTCCTACCTTGTATATTTGTTGTTGTTTATTAATGAGTATCCAATCTAAGATACTCTCTTTGTTGTTGGGTTTGTTAAGTCTATTGGGGGTGGTAATCGTTTGACTAAAGCCATGAAGATTAATATGTGATGAAGGATTATCTGTATTTACACATTTCCAGTCAGTTAAAATCACCAAGTATAATGGTTTCTTGTGGGTAAGAAGATGATTCCCAGCTTAGAATGTCTTCTATTATAGAGATATTATTACCAAGGGGTAGGTAGATGCAGATAATAAATAGGGCTTTGGAAGTGTTTAGTTGAAGTCGGGAGATAAAAACTTCAGCTTTACTATCCTGAGGTGGGTTATAGGATATGGAGGAGATCTGCAGTGTGGATTTATACAGTAGTGCTACACCCCCACCCCTACGTTTTATACAGTCAAGTCTCAATATGTTGTAACCTGGGGGGATTATTTCATTATCTTTAGTTGCAGGTTTTAACCAGGTTTCTGTGAGGCAGAGGATATGAAAGGAATGAATATCAAGGAGGGCATAGAGATGGGCAATTTTATTATTTATACTGCGGATATTAAGATGACCTAAAAGTAAAGAATTTGAGAGACAGGTTTGGGTAGTTAGGGTAGGGAGAGTAGTAGAAGGAGTTGTAAAGGTTGGAATGTTTGTTGGGCCTGGGTTAGGGTGGATGTCACCATCTTTTAAGGTGAGAGTTTTTAGGGCAGAAGATGAGTAGTTGAAGAAGCTGGTTAGGTGGTTTAGTTTTTTTTACAGTTGTGTTATTGAATTCAATATGAGTAAGTCGATGATACTTGGCTAGCAGGTAGCAGGGTGTAGATGTGGTATTTGTTTGAAAATGGGTAAAGGTGTAGTTGTAACTAGCTGTTTGTTTAGGAGAGTAGCTGAAATAGTCATGATTAACTTTATTAATGGAGATGAAAAGATAGGCAGAGGTGAGAATAGATATGAGAGTAAATAGTATTATAAATCTGGTTAGGATAGGTTTAGTTGTTGACATATTTTAAAGAGCTTCTTGTATAGCTATAACAGGAAATGGGTAAGAAAGATAAAGGAAAAGTAATGGTATTATAAAGTTGTTTGTGTGGCAGTAGAGATAGGTAGTGAAATATCTAAGAGGTTTAGAAGGAGGTACTCAATGTAGGAGGTGTGGGAAGTGTGAAATAGGTGGGGTGTGGTTAGAGTATATAGATTGGTTGAAGTATTAGATTGGATGGTTGGGAGAGAGGGTGTGGTTAAAGAAGTATAAGTTTAGGACCCCTGGAGGTGTGTGGGAAATGGGGGTAGGGTAGGGGAGCGGAGTGAGTCCACAGGGCGTACGGAGCGGGTTACAACTGAGAGAAGCTGAGAGGTAATCAGTTATTCAGTGAGACTGAGATCTATACTGCTTTGAGTAGGTATATGGCACTTTCTTTCATTACTTTCCAAACAAGAAATGTAAAGGGTGTCCTTAGTTCTAGGTGTATAGGGGAGTAGGCATTTAGTAAAGAGCCCAGAAGCAGGAGTAATTAAGAGACAGAAAGAATGAGCTATCTAGATAAAGTATTGTTTAGACAAGAAGGTAAATCCTTGTTTTATGTCTTTCTGGGGGATGGGGGATATCAGGATGTAAAGATCCTACAGAAATAGCTGGAGGTAGGTGTTTGATAGAGCTGGAGGAGTTCAGCTAGAAGTACAGAATACAGATTTTAAAGCCTGGTGTTCTACTGCCCTCTAGTGGCCTATGAGGGGAATTACACTAATTCACAAAGCTAGATTGGAGGTAAGGCAGAGAAGAATAAAAAAAAAAGGGGAAATGGACAGCCTCGGGGTAGGTCCGCAGGTGTGCTGGCCCTTACAAATAGGTTACCCAAAGCACTCACTACTATATAGTTAAACCTGTAAAAATGTAGGATATCACCTACACTGTGAGGCTGAGTGAAGCACTTCTAGGTAGTCCACGTAAGGGTTATAGGTCTGCTAGTTCTCTCCTCTCCTGCACTTTTGCTAGCTTATTAGTCTAGCACTTTACCAGACATCTTGTAGCAATTATTGTAGCACACAAAAGTGCTACCAGCACTACATGTTCTACAAGGAAACAGTTCCAGTACTTGTACAGTACCTGTCCAGACATGTCTAAAGGTCAGTTCCCTGTGCTTTCTCCTATTAATCTGGTAAACTTAGGCATCCTGAGGCAATGTAGCAACTGCCTCACGTACACTGACAATCCTCTCCTCTTACCTCCCAACACTCAGACTTGCGAGAGATGCACTTATATATCCAAACTGGAAGCTACCCATTCTCCAACCAAGACCGGAATAGCTAGCCAAGAGGAGAAGCTCAACACTGGCACCACACCACATGGAACATGTAGCCCTCCAGAACGCACACCAGCGCTGCCTTCACATAAAAACACAAACCACACACCAACCTTCGTGGAGGCTCTCAATAAAAATCTACCCAAACAGCAGAGACCGCCAAGGCAGAAACACGCTCAACCACCACAACACAACACTAATCAGGAGACACATAATTCTCCTAAACAGTGTGCTACTCAACCAAAGCCCCTAAGACAAAACAGCTGGCCCAACACACTAGTCATAGGTGACTCAATAGTGAGGCACACCAATGTACCACTCACTAGGTTGAATAATGAGAAAATAACAGTCAGCTGCCTGTCAGGTGCCAGGATCCACCGCATAATGCATGCACTCAGGTCCCTCAACAACAGGTACAAACATGACTCTGCCATTGTACATGTGGGTGTGTATGACCTGAGACATACCTCCCTGGACTACATGAAAAGAGACATGGAGGAGCTCGCGGATTATGTAGACCATGCGAGTATGACCCTAGCCCTGAGCAGCCTCCTACCATTACCCAGAATGATACCACAGTACAAGTAGAAAATGACTGATTTCAACAATTGGCAACATTTCTGGTGTCATTCAAAGGGGATCCAGTATTTGTCTGCCTGGGATGACATAATTGACAGACCTCGATGCTTTGCCAGAGATGGCCTGCATCTGTCACCCCTGGGCTTCCAGATACTGGCCAAGGCTCTTGCCACCCTTATAGTGCCTTTTTTAGGTGGTGTTCCAAAGACCAAATTACCACGTAACAGCTACAAACAAATGCAATCTGAGAGTCATGCTGCTCAATGCTAGAAGTCTAAATCTCAAAATACATTCACTCGAAGCACTCCTTAAAATGGAGAACATTGACGTTCGTGCTGTAACAGAGACCTGGCTGAAGGCAGCAGAAAGCACCCCTGCACTACTAGGCTATAACTCATTCCACACCTTTTGGCCCCAGAACTTGGACTGAAGCTCCAAAGGCAGTGGTGTTTCCATATTCATAAAGGATGTGCACACCTTCCAACTGGTAGCCCAACATAATGCATCAGAGATACTTCAGGTGCAGCTAACATTGGGTAAGACAGCGATTCAGGTCGTCGCCTGCTATAGGTCCCCAACCATGTGGGAGGAGAGGCTGGACTCTACCCTTCTGAGCTGGAAATTTCTGGTTAAAGGCTTATAGTGCCTGCATATTTGAACTGTTTCTTACTGAAATTGGTACGCCTTGTTTGCTGTAGCATAGACTAGATCCAGGCCTGCTGAATCTAGCTTTGTTTGTATGCTTGTTGTTTGTTTGCTTGGTATTTCCCTGAAACGCTAATTCCACCTAAAACGCAGCTTTTCAGCACTTCTGTGGATCCCTAGTGATATCTGCATTGCTTACTGTACTTATTTCCTTGTTTCACTTGAAAGAAAGTTACTGTTTGTTGTTTTTGCATTTAAGTTACCTGTAACACATTGCATTTAAGTTACCTGGCACTTGCTCACTAAAGCAATTATATAAGTCAGCACTAAAAAATTAAAAGCACTACACCCTCACAAACTCCCCTTGAGTACCTTGTTCCCCACTGGCCCTATTTTTCAATTATAAAGGAATTCCCAATACTATTCTAGCACGTCCAAAGGTCAGTTGTCAATCTCCTCTCCGGTCCAGCTGGTGAATCTGGGAATCTTGAGGCAATGTTAAAACTGCCTCATGTACACAAACAACCCTCTCCTCCTCCCAACAAATTCCAACACATGTGAGAGATGCAACCATATAGCTAAACTGGAGGCTAAGCTCTCTCAACTCAGTACTGGTGTAACCAGTCAGGAGGAGAAGGAAACCACACTCACTACAATTCTAGTCTCATATAGACCTACCACGACAGCAAACCAAACACATAAACACACAAAAACATACTCTGAGGCTCTAAATAAAAATCTGCCTAAGCAGCAGAGACCTCCAAAGCAGACACCCAAGCAACCGCTACCCCAAAACAAAACACGTGCAACACATAGCCCACAAAGCCAGTGTGCCGAACAGTCACAGCCCTTAAGGCTAAACAACACACCTGATACACTTGTAATAGGTGACTCTATCGTCAGGCACACTGACGTCCCGCTCACCAGGCTGAACAAGGAGAAGGTCACGGTGAGCTGCCTGTCAGGCTAGGATCCGCCACATAACACAAGCACTCAGGTCACTCCAAGGCAAGTACAAATATGACTCAGTCATTGTCCATGCTGGTGTGAATGACCTGAGATGTACCTCCCTCGACTACATGAAAAGAGACATAGAGGAGCTCTCTGAGCATGTAGCCCAGGCCGGTATGACCCTGACCTTGAGTAGCATCTTACCCTCACCAAGAATGATGCCATAATATGAAGACAAGATGATCAATTTCAACAACTGGCTTAAGTATTGGTGTCATTCAAAGGGGATCCAATGCCTGTCAGCCTGGGATGACATGCTCGACAAGCCACGATGCTTCGCTAGGGACGGCTTGCACCTGTCACCCCTGGGCTTTCGGATATTGGCAAAGGCTCTTGCTACCCCCATAGTGCCTTTTTTAGGCAAGGCTCAAAAGACAAACCCACCTCCATAGGTATCACAAGGGATAAGAAATTAAGAGTAATGCTACTCAACGCCAGAAGTCTAAACCTCAAGATGCACTTACTCGAAACTCTTCTTTAGCATGGAGAACATCGATATCTGTGCATAGGTTCATAGGTTCATAGGTTGGTACTAGGCTATCAGCCCTAAGGCCTATACAAGCCTAGCCATAACAATTCCCTGGCTATTTCTTCCCACACTATTTACTTCCCTGGACCCCTGTCTAGCAGGGCGACTGACGTGATCCCCGGGGTGAATTTCCTTTCTCCCATCCAATTGTCAAGGTTCCTTTTGAAGAGGACCAAAGAGGCACTCTGCTTGACATGTATGGGCAATCTATTCCAGAGTCTGGGGAGTCTCTGGGTCAGGAACCTATCCCTCCAGCATGTTTTGTTTATTGTGATGACAAGGTTTAGATCCCTGGAGCGTGTGGCTCTGAGGGATTGGGATTTCTTTAAGTGTAGCATGTCCAACAGCTCTGGGTTTGACATGGCCTTGTGCCATGCAGTAACAGAAACCTGGTTCAAGGCTCCCGAGAGCACCCCAGCACTACCAGGTTATACCTCATACCATGCTTTTCGGCCCCAAAACTTGGACCAAACCACAAAAGGAGGGGGAGTATCAATGTTCGTCAAAGATACCCACACCTCCAGGATGGTGGCACAGCACGAAGCATCACAGACTATCCATGTGCAACTAACAGTGGGTAAAACTGCCTTCCAGTTTATAGCCTGCTACAGACCACCCTCCCAAACCCAGGAACCCCACTCAGCCTTCCTGAGAACACTGGAAAATATGAAGGTCTCTCCAAACACCATCATATTGGGCGACTTCAACTACCCAAACATAGACTGGGAGCATTACTCTAGCTCCAACACCCTAGCTCAAAGGTTCCTAGAATTTATAAACTCAAATGCTATGGAACAACTTATTACCACTCCCACAAGAGGGGAAAACATACTGGACCTGATCATCACCAACATGGGGACTCTATGTTCCAGACCAGAAGTGTATCCCTCACTGGTAAGATCAGACCATAAACTAATCTCACTGGATATTCACATCCCGACCCCACCCCCTGCCCAGAAAACCACAGTGAAAAACTTCTCTAAAGCAAATTTCACACTCCTCAAAACCAAGGTGGAATCCTTCAAAGCCCCTGGGCCTGTGGAAAATACGGCCCAGACCGCAGACTCCTTTATAAATGCATTCTATGAACACCTTCAGGAATGCATGGATCATGCAATCCCAAATAAAACCAAGACCCAATCCTCCAAAGGCAGACATCCTGTCTAGTGGACCCCAGCCATAAACAAACTATACAATAGAAGGAGGAAGCTACTACATGATAGAGCAAAATCCCAGAAAGGAAAGGCATCTCTGATCAGTATTAGCAAAAAACTATGGGCACTCATAAAATCATCTAAGGCCAGCTTTGAGAGAAAAATTGCACAGAACACTAAGGATAATCACAAGGTTTCTTTAGTTATGTTAGGAACCTGGGTGGGAATTCCCAGATATGCTCAGAATTAGTCCAAAATGACAAAAAATACACCGAACCCACAGACATTGCCAACATCCTAGCTGACAGGTTCAGCGCAAACTTCTCCCCCCCCCTCCCCACCAAAAGGGCAAATATCTATCCCAGCAGAGTGCTGCCCCCCTGACATCTCAGATGCTCAGGTAAGAGCCGCCCTCTCCAAAGCATAAAACACAGCATCAATGGGACCAGACGGTGTCCTGGGCTGCGTCCTACATGAACTCCAAGAAGAGCTAAACCCAAACATAAAACTACTGCTCAATCTCAGCCTTACTACAGGATATGTACCCAAAGAGTGGCATACAGCAACAGTGGTCCCTCTCCACAAAGGTGGTGCCTCAACGGATCCTGGAAACTATCGCCCCATAAGCCTGACTAGCTTGGTCTGCAAAGCTATGGAAAGGATCATCATGGACCTCATAAATAAAGATATTGGGGACCTACAGACACTGGATCCTACCCAGTTTGGCTTTGTTAAGGGCAGATCCTGCCTCTTAAACCTGGTCAATTTCTTTGAAACAGTCACCAAGGCCATTGATGAGGGGAAGGTGGTCCACACAGCCTACCTGGACCTTGCAAAAGCCGTCGATACAATACCCCACTCGGGCATTATAGATAAGCTCACTAGCTTAAATATAAACCCCTATGTCACTAGATGGGTTGCAAACTGGCTCAAGGACAGAACCCACATGGTTAGAATTGCTGGACCCATGTCAGACTCCAAACCAGTTACAAGTGGCGCCCCACAAGGCTCAGTCCTGGGACCTCTCTTGTTCGGTATATATTTCTCGGAGGTACAGGCCAACACAGAAGGACTGTGGCTGACCAAGTTCGCAGATGACTGCAAACTGGGCACCATAATCGACTCTCCAGCCGACACAAGCATCCTCCAAAAGGGCCTCATAGAAACAGACAACTAGTGCCACTCTGGGGACTTCACCTTATTCTGCATCAGTTTCCTCCTCCTGTTGTAGAGTCTGCTTATGGCAGAGGACCACCAGATTGGTTTCCTTTTTTGGAGGAGAGCATCTTGGTTCTATTGGGTATGGTGATAAACATTGAGCAGCCTGCCTGCCATTGTGGGAGTGGTTACTGTCTTGAAACTCTAGTTTTATTGGCCATTTTGGGTCAATTCCAAACTCCTTGATCTCCCTCTCTTAAAACCCGATTGCCTCGTAGTTTTGGCGTCTTTTTGGACTTGTTGGCTGTTGGTAAAGCACTCACCAAGAGGAGAATACGCTGAGAGAAGAAAGGAGCCACTTTTGAGATTTTAAGTATTTTGCTTCAGATTATTTGTTAGGTTTTTCTGCATTGCCGCCTACTTTTGAGCATTTTCTGGCTTGTTAAACTTGATGTCTGTGTTGGTAACTGTATTTAGAACACAACCTAGAGCTGATTACTAAATTTCCTGCCTGCACTTATTTTTAAAATTGTTTTTTTTTTTCTTAAAACTTGCATTTTATCTGTCTCTGGCCTAGCACTCAAGTGTGGGGTCATTTACTGCACTGTTCTAACTTGTTGACACTTGTGAACCTCTGCTTTCCTTAAAAAAAAAACAAAAAAATCTTGCTTTTTTCCCACTTTTCTGAGATTTAAAAAAGTTCAGTTACAGATTTGCTGTTCTGAACTGTTTGTAAGTTTCTTGGAGGCCATTGTTTGCTTGGGCTAAAGGGAAGTCTCTGTGTTCATCAGTGGCAGTGATAAACATTGAGCAGCCTGCCTGCCCCTGTGGGAGTGGTTACTGCCTTGAAACTGTAGTTTTATTGGCCATTTTGGGTCAATTCCAAACTCCTTGATCTCCCTCTTTTAAAACCCGATTGCCTCGTGGTTTTGGCATCTTTTTGGACTTGTTGGCTGTTGGTGAAACACCCACCAAGAGGAGAAAATGTTGAGAGAAGAAAGGAGCCACTTTTGAGATTTTAAGTATTTTGCTTCAGATTATTTGTTAAGTTTTTCTGCATTGCCGCCAACTTTTGAGCATTTTCTGGCTTGTTAAACTTGATTTCTGTGTTGGTAACTGTATTTAGAACACAACCTAGAGCTGATTACTGAATTTCCTGCCTGCACTTATTTTTAAAATCGTTTTTTTTCTTAAAACTTGCATTTTATCTGTCTCTGGCCTAGCACTCAAGTGTGGGGTCATTTACTGCACTGTTCTAACTTGTTGATACTTGTGAACCTCTGCTTTCCTTAAAAAACACAAAAAAAACAAAAAAGTCTTGCTTTTTTCCCACTTTTCTGAGATTTAAAAAAGTTCAGTTACAGATTTGCTGTTCTGAACTGTTTGTAAGTTTCTTGGAAGCCATTGTTTGCTTGGGCTAAAGAGAAGTCTCTGTGTTCATCAGTGGCAGTGATAAACATTGAGCAGCCTGCCTGCCCCTGTGGGAGTGGTTACTGCCTTGAAACTGTAGTTTTATTGGCCATTTTGGGTCAATTCCAAACTCCTTGATCTCCCTCTCTTAAAACCTTCTTTTGCTCGGTTTTGCGCGCTTTTGCACATAGCGCAACATCGGGCAGCACCGCCTAATTGGGTTTAAACTATTCCTGGCTCCACAAAGTCTGCTCTTCACTTTTTCCCTTAGAACTGCTCTATCTCTCAAATTAAACACCATATTCTCATTCTAAGGCCCCTCACTGGTCCAAATAAGTAATCTTACAAGTTAGCACTAATAAACCATAAGCACTACTTACTCTTATACTCTCTACGATTACCTTGTCCCCTACTGGTCCATTTTAATTCAGTTCCCTATATTACTCTAGCATGTCCAAAGGTCAGTCAATGGTTTCCTCTCCAGTCCAGCTGGTGAATCTGGGAATTTTGAGGCAATGTTACAACTGTCTCATGTACATGGACAACCCTCTTCTCCTCCAAACAGGTTCAAATTATGTGAGAGATGCAACCATATAACCAAACTGGAGGCTGAGCTCTCTCATCTCAAAACTGGTGTAATCAGTCAGGAGAAGGTAACCGCACACAACAGAATTCCAGTATCACATAGTCCCACCACAACAGCGAACCAAACACATAAAAACACAAAAACATACTCGGAGGCTCTAAATAAAAATCTACCTAAGCAACAGAGACCTCCAAAGCAGACATCCAAGCAAACGCTACCCCAAAACAAAACACATACAACACATAGCACACAAAGTCAGTGTGCCAAGCAGTCACAGCCCTTAAGGCTGAATAACACACCTGATACCCTTGTAATAGGTAACTTTATTGTCAGACACACTGACGTCCCGCTCACCAGGCTGAATAAAGAGAAGGTCACAGTGAGCTGCCTGTCGGGTGCTAAGATCTGCCACATAACGCAAGCACTCAGGTCACTCCAAAGAAAATACAAATATGACTCAGTCATTGTACATGCTGGCGTGAATGACCTGAGACATACCTCCCTCGACTACATGAAAAGAGACATAGAGGAGCTCTCTGATCATGTAGCCCAGGCTGGTATGACCCTGACCTTGAGCAGCATCTTACCCTCACCTAGAATGATGCCACAGTATAAAGACAAAATGATCGATTTTAACAATTGGCTAAAATTTTGATGTCATTCAAAGGGGATCCAGTGTCTGTCAGCCTGGGATGACATGCTCGACAAGCCACGTTGCTTTGCTAGGGACGGCTTGCACCTGTCACCCCTGGGCTGGATATTGGCAAAGGCTCTTGCCACCCCCATAGTGCCTTTTTTAGGCAAGGCTCAAAAGTCAAACCCACCTCCATAGACAGCACAAGGAACAAGAAACTAAGGATAATGCTGCTAAACGCCAGAAGTCTTAACCTCAAGATGCATGCACTCGAAGCTTTCCTCAGTATGGAGAACATCGATATCTGTGCAGTGACAGAAACCTGGTTCAAGGCCCCAGAGAGCACCCCAGCACTACCAGGTTATACCTCATATCATACTTTTCGGCCCCAAAACCCGGACCGAACCACAAAAGGAGGGGGAGTTTCCATATTTATCAAGGATATCCACACCTCCAGGTTAGTGGCAGTGCACGAAGTATCGGAGACCATCCATGTGCAACTGACAGTGGGCAAGACTGCTTTTCAGTTAATAGCATCCTACAGACCACCCTCTCAAAGTCAGGAATCCCACTTGGCTTTCCTGAAAACATTGGAGAACACTAAGATCTCTCTGAACACCATTATATTGGGCGACTTCAACTACCCAAACATAGACTGGGAGCATTACTCAAGCCCCAGCACCTTAGCCCAAAGATTCCTGGAATTTATAAACTCAAATGCTATGGAACAACTAGTCACCACTCCCACAAGAGGGGAAAACATACTAGACCTGATCATTACCAACATGGGGATTCTATACTCCATACCAGAAGTATATCCCTCATTGGTAAGATCAGACCATAAATTAATTTCACTGGATATCCACATCCCGACCCCACCCCCAGCCCAGAAAACCACAGTGAAAAACTTCTCAAAAGCGAACTTCACACTTCTCAAAACTGAAGTGGAATTCTTCAAGGCCCCAGGGCCAGTGGAAACTATGGCCCAAACTGCAGAATCCTATATAAACGCATTCTACGGACATCTCCAGGAATGCATGGATCATGCTATCCCAAACAAAATCAAGACCCAATCATCCAAAGGCAGGCGTCCAGTCTGGTGGACCCCAGCCATAAATAAACTGTACAACAGAAGGAGGAAGCTACTACATGATAGAGCAAAATCCCTAAAAGGGAAGGCATCTCTGATCAGTACTAGCAAAAAATTACGATCCCTCATAAAATCCTCCAAGGCCAGCTTCGAGAGAAAAATTGCACAGGACACTAAAGACAACCACAAGGATTTTTCAGTTATGTTAGGAACCTGGGATGCAACTCCCAGACTTGTTTGAGTTGATTCTAAATGACAAAAAATACACTGAACCCACAGACATCGCCAATATCCTGGCAGACAGGTTCAGTGGAAACTCCCCCAAAAGAGAAAGTATCTATCCCGGCAGAGTGCAGCCTCTCAAACATCTCTGATGCTCAGGTGAAGGCCGCCCTCTCCAAAGCAAAAAACACTGCTTCCATGGGACCAGATGGCGTCCCGGGTTGCGTCCTACATGAACTCCAAGAAGAACTAATCCCTCAAGTAAAACTGCTGTACAATCTCAGCCTCACTACAGGATATGTGCCCAAAGAATGGCGTGCAGCAACAGTGGTCCCACTCCACAAAGGTGGCGCCTCTGCGGACCCTGGAAACTATCGCCCCATAAGCCTGACTAGCCTAGTATGCAAGGCTATGGAGAGGATCATCATGGAACTCATAAACAAAGACATTGGGGACCTACAGACACTAGATCCTACCCAATTTGGCTTCGTCAAGGGCAGATCCTGCCTTTTGAACCTGGTCGTCTTCTTCGAAACAGTCACCAAGGCCATAGATGAAGGGAAGGTAGTCCACACAGCCTATCTGGACCTCACAAAGGCATTTGACACAATACCCCACTCGGGCATCATAGATAAGCTATCCAGCCTAAATATAAACCCCTATGTCACAAGATGGGTCGCAAACTGGCTCAAAGACAGAACCCACAGAGTGAGAGTTGCTGGAGCCATGTCAGACTCGAAACCTGTCACAAGTGGCGTCCCACAAGGTTCTGTCCTGGGACCTCTCTTGTTCGGTATTTACTTTTCTGAGGTACAGGCCAACGTGAGAGGACTTTGGCTCACAAAGTTCACAGATGACTGCAAACTGGGCGCCATAATCGACTCTCCAGTTGACACAAACATCCTTCAAAAAGGTCTCGCAGAGATGGATAACTGGTGCCAGAGCCATGGTCTAAAGCTAAATGCCAAAAAGTGTATAGTCATACCCTTTGGCAAAAACAATGTGCCCACAAATTACCACATAGGTGGTAACCCATTAAGTACAGAGAAAGTAATTAGGGATCTGGGGACCCAAGTTGATAGCAATCTCTCCTTTGACAACCACATTGCCAAAGTGGTTAGAGAGACCTTCTACATAGTCCACCTCATCATGAAAGGATTCACATCTAGATCAAGAGAGGTAATCGTGCCCCTTTATTCATCCCTCATCAGGCCCATCATAGAATACAATGCCTCCTTTGGGATGTACCTTACCCGACACCTGCAGCAATTAGAAAGACCCCAAAAGTACCTCACCAGGAGGAATAAGGGACTCAAACAGATGCCATATGCTGCTCGGTTAAAAAAACTCCAGCTCTACTCAGTTGCATACCGCCTACTTCGAGGCGATCTATGCCTGACATATAAAGCTATGTCCAACCCAGAATTAATGGACATGCTCCACCTCAGTAAATCTAAATCCCTTAGAGCCACGCGCTCGAGGGACTTGAACCTCAGCACAGAAATAAATAGAACATGCTGGAGGGACAGATTCATAACCCAGAGGCTCCCTTCGCTCTGGAATAGAATTCCAATTCATGTTAGGCAGAGCACCTCACTGACTCTCTTCAAGAAGAATCTTGATGAGTGGATGGGGATCGAGGTTTGTCCCGGGATTACTTCCGTGTCACTATTAGACAGAGGCACAGTAAACTAAACTTTAAAAAGGGCACAGTATACTCAAATCAAGGGGTGGCGTAAGCCAAACACAATCGGGCTAGGCTTATAAATGCCCCAGGGCAGATAGCCTAGTATGAACCTATGAGCCATGGCCTCAAGCTAAACGCCAAAAAGTGTATAGTCATCCCCTTTGGCAAAAACAAAGTGCCCACAAATTACCACATAGGTGGTAATCCATTAAGTACAGAAGAAGTAATTAGGGACCTGGGGACCCAAGTTGATAGCACTCTCTCATTTGACAACCAAATGGCCAAAGTGGTTAGAAAAACATTTTATATAGCCCACCTAATCATGAACGGATTCACATCTAGATCAGGAGAGGTCATCGTGCCTCTTTACTCATCCCTCATCAGGCCCATAATTGAGTACAATGCCCCTTTTGGGATGTACCTTACCAGACACCTGCAGCAACTGGAAAGACCCCAAAAGTACCTCACCAAGAGGATCAAAGGGCTCAAACAGATGTCATATTCTGCCCGGTTAAAGAAACTACAGCTCTACTCAGTGGCATACCGCCTGCTCAGAGGTGATCTGTGCCTGACGTATAAAGCCATGTCCAACCCGGAATTAATGGACATGCTGCACCTCAGAAAATCCAAATCCCATCGAGCTGCACGCTCGAGAGACTTGAACCTCAGCACTGAAATAAATAGGACATGCTGGAGGGACAGATTCATAACCCAGAGGCTCCCTTCACTCTGGAATAAAATCCCAGTCCAGGTTAGGCAGAGTCCTTCATTGACTCTCTTCAAGAGGAATCTTGATAAGTGGATGGGAGATCGTAGGTTTACCCCGGGTATCACTTCTGTGTCACTGTTAGACAGAGGCACAGTATACTAACCTCGAAAAAGGGCATAGCAAAATTTATTTAAAATGGGTGGCGAAAGCCAAACACACTCTGGCTAGGCTTATAAATGCCCTAGGGCAGATAGCCTAGTATGAACCTATGAAGACTCACATTCCGCATTCCTAAACACCCTGGAGAATATTAGGGTCCAACCTAACACTCTCATACTGGGTGACTTCAACTACCCCTCCATTAACTGGAAAAACTACTCGTGTACCAATACAATTGCCCAACGTTTCCTGGAATTCATTAATTCCAATGCCCTCGACCAGCTCATTCTTACCCCCACTAGACGTAGAAACATCCTTGATCTGGTCATTACTAACATGAGCGACCATTGCTCTACACCAATAGTCAACTCCTCCCTGGTTAGATCCGACCACAAACTAATCACCTTGGAAATCTACATCCCTCCCTCCCCCTCCTGCAAAGGTAACCACCATGAATGACTTCTCCAAAGCTAATTTTGGGTTCCTAAAAACAGAGGAGGCTAACTTCACTGCACCCATGCAAATGGAGAATAGTTGCATGACCGCCGAATCATACACAAATGCACTGTACGAACATGTACAAAAATGCATGGATCTCACCATACCCAATAGAACCAAGATGCTCTCCTCCAAAAAAAGGAACCCAATCTGGTGGTCCTCTGCCATAAGCAGACTCTACAACAGGAGGAGGAAACTGATGCAGAATAAGGTGAAGTCCCCAGACTGGAAGAACTTCCTTATCAGCCTCAACAAAAAGTTGAGATCCCTCATCAAATCCTCTAAAGCTAGCTATGAAAACAAAATTGCAGAAGATAGTAAAGACAACCACAAGGCCTTCTATAGTTATGTAAAGTTCTGGTTGGGAGGGTGGCCTAATGGTTAAGGTGTTTGCCTTACAAACACAAGGTGCAGGGCTGGAGTCTCACAAAGGATAATTGGCTAGGCTTAAATTGGCTCACAAGGGCAGTTAGCCTAGTATTAATCTATGAACCTAAGGGATGGGTTTCATTGCTAACATACATCATTGCTAACATAACATCCATAGCAATACCCAGATTTGCACTGAGCTACTGCACAATGGTACCTCCTATACCATGCCAACAGATATTGCCAATATACTGTCCGACAGATTCAGTGCCAACTTTACCCCTCTCTCCCCCACCAAAGGACTAATCACAATACCAGTAGATTGCCAAGCACCCAGTATTACTGCTGCACAGGTTAAAACAACAATGTCCAAGGCCAAAAATACAGCTTCTATGAGACCTGACAATATCACTGGCTGTGTTCTACATGAACTACAGCGTGAACTAGCACCTTAACTGTGTGCCCTGTTCAATCACAGCCTCACTTCAGGCTTTGTCTCTACCGAATGGCGCACTGCTACAGTCATCCCTCTCCACAAAGGAAGAGCGACTACAGATCCTGGGAACTATCGCCCCATTAGCCTGACAAGTCTGATATGCAAAGCTATGGAACACATCACCATGGACCTAATAAACAAGGATATAGGGAATCTCCAAACTCTAGACCCCACACAGTTTGGTTTTGTGAAGGGTAGATCATGCCTGCTCAACCTGGTCGACTTCTTTGAATCAGTCACCAGAGCTGTGGATGAAGGCAAGGTGGTTCATACAGCCTACCTTGATCTGGCCAAGGCCTTTGATAGCATTCCCCACTCAGGAATCATAGAAAAACTAAGCTAGGCATCAACCCCTATATCATTAGGTGGGTTGCAAACTAGCTCACAGATAGAATCCACAATGTGAAAGTAGCTGATTCCAAGTCAGACTGCTGACCTGTCACGAGTGGAGTGCCACAGGGTTCGGTCCTGGGTCCTCTCCTTTTTGGTATCTACTTCTCTGAAGTCCAGGCCAACATGAAGGGACTCTGGCTGACAAAGTTCGCTGACAATTGCAAGTTGGGAGCTATTATTAATTCCCCAAGTGATGCTGACATCCTACAGAAAGGCCTCACTGAGACCAATGACTAGTGCCAGAACCATGGCCTTAAGCTCAATGCCAAAAAATGTTGTCATCCCCTTTGGGAAAAACCTGGTTCCCATGAATTACCACACTGATGGTAGTCCACTAAACACAGAAGGAGTTATAAGAGATCTGGGAACACAGGTTGACAGCAACCTCTCTTTTGACCACCACATTGCCACTGTGGTCAGAAAGTCCTTCTATGTGGCACATCTCATTACTAAGGGTTTTGCATCCTGGAAGAAAGAGGTCATTATCTCCCTCTACTCTTCACTCATTAGGCCAATCATCAAGTACAGTGCCCCATTTGGTATGTACCTCTACTAGACACCTGCAACAACTGGAGGCCACATAAGTACCTCACAAAGAGGATCCTAGGCCTTAAACACTTGTCCTATATGGACAGACTCAAAAAACTCCAACTATTCTCTGTCTCATATTGCCTACTTAAAGGCGATCTCTGCTTGACTTACAAATCCATGTCTGATCCAGCTCTGTTAGAAATGCTACATCTAAAGAAATCCCAATCCCTCCGCACGAAATGCTCCAGAGACCTTAACCTCATTACCACAATCAACAGAACAAGCTGGAGAGACAGGTTCATAGCCCAGAGACTGTCCATGCTATGGAATAGACTTCCCTTACATGTCAAACAGAGCACCTCACTGGCCCTCTTCAAGAGAAATCTTGATGAGTGGATGGGAAATAGAAAATTCACCCCAGGGATCACTCCAGTGGTTCTACTCAACAGAGGCACTGGGAACTAAGGTTAGGCAGCACGATGCCAGGGTAATCCTATGGCCTAGGCTTGTAAAGGCTCCAGGGCCATTAGCCTAATACACACCTATGAACCTATAAGAAGCATTAGTTTTTCCTTAAAATCCAAAGTATGCACCGAGATGAGTCACTCTGGGCTGCTGCTCTATCTAGTGCTTACCTTGCTTATGTTCATTATCAACTTTATCCTTAAAGAGTCATATCACAGCCATTAAGGTAAAAGAGCATAATCAGAAAATTAGTACATTTTTTCTCATTATTTTTCCACATACAGCAGCTTTTGGTGGGCCTCCACACAGTCAAGGATGATTAAGGGGAGATCTGCAGCCACGGGTATTGCAAGTACCTAAAGCTGGCTATGTAAAGTAAACTGGAAATTCCTTACCCAACTCCCACTAGAAAAAGCAGTCCTAGCTTTCAACTCCACCTTCTTTAGCATCTTAGACTCACTTGCTCCCCCTCGCAATGTCCGAATTAAGTCCACCATATCTCCGTGGCTTTCAAAAGCCACTTGTACCTTTATGATAACTAGAGACAAACTATGGAAAAAATGGTCACAAACTAAACTCTCTGCAGACTTACAAAAATATAAAGAACTCAGAAATCTGACAAAAAAAACACATAAAGATAAAAAGGACTTCTATAACAAACCTCCCACAGCCCTAAAATCTAATCCTAAAAAATTCTGGAACTCTATTAACCAAGTATTACATCCCGGTAATCTTAACTCCCCCAATCCATGCCCAGACAAGACAACTGAAGAAACTGCCACTATCTTCAATACCTAAGCTACTGAACCCTAACCCAAACTCCTCTACTACTAACATCTCCAACTTTTCTGAACCTACTCCTAATGCTATCTCCTCAAATACCTTCTCCCTCAAACCTGTACCTACTAGCTACATCAAAACTCTACTCTCTAAATTAAAACCATGCGCAGCATTAGCTGACAATATTCCTTCCACTTTTCTTCTACTAGCAGCTGACTCTCTTGCTCTCCCTGTATCTATCCTAAGTAATCGCTCTCTCTCTGAATCTAAAGTCCCTTCCATCTGGAAACAATGCTACACTCTACCTATACACAAAGGAGGTAACTCCTCTGATATCTCCAACTTTAGACCTATTGCTATCCTCTCCCCTCTCTCTAAAGTACTAGAAAAATGTATTCATAAACAAGTTATGCAGTATCTCATACAGGAACATCTGCTTACACCCACTCAACATGGCTTCAAACCCAAACATAGCACCACTACAACTCTATTATCCTTCTTCAACACAGTCTCTATAGCCATGGACAACCATAAACTTATTTCTTGCCTATTCTTGGACCTCTCAAAAGCTTTTGACCCTGTCTCACACTCTCTTCTGCTGCACAAACTGCACAACCTCAACTTCTCCTCTGATACTGTTGCATGATTCTCCAGCTACCCCACTGATAGATCTCAATCAGTGAGATGGCACTCTGCACTCTCACCTCCTCTCCCTGTCAAAATGGGTGTACTTCAACGGTCTATCCTAGGGCCTTTACTTTTTAATATCTTTACTAATTAGCTCTATACCTCCTGTCCTCAGTTATTGTTAGTGCAATACGCAGATGACTCTACAGTCATCACCACAGCCAACTCTCCCTCTAAGCTCTTCTCAGCTACTCAGGCATCTTTTAACTTAGTTGAAACATGGCTCTCCAACAACCAGCTGATCCTTAACCCTAAAAAAAAAAAGCTGTTACTCTTCCTATCTAAAAAGTTCATAAATATTAAATCCTCCTTCTCCATACAGTCATTTAATAACACTCCCATTCAGGTAGAATCCAGTACTAAGCTCTTAGGCATAACCATCGATGATCAGCTTAAATTTGACTTGCATGTTAACTGTATCAAAAAGACACATTCAGAACTAGGGCTCATTTACCATAACAAGACATTCCTTACCTCTGAAGCCAAGATTATTCTCTCTCTTACCTACCTTCTACTCAGTCTAATGTACAATTCTCAAATTCTCACAAATCTTAACTCAGCACTCCTGACCAAACTCGAATCTACCTACAACAAGGCAGCTAGAGTTGCTGCCCAACAAACCTACAAATCTCATCACTGTGTCTCTCTCTAAAACAGCTAAACTGGTTTGAATTACCCCACCAGCTTCTTCTCTCTCAGCTCCAGATCATCCATTCTATCCTATACCAGCCTTCCTACTGCCCAGCAATATCCCCTCTCATCTCCCATTATTCTCCCTCCAGATCTCTCCAAAGCACTAACCAAGAATACTACAAATCTACAAACCCAAGTCTAAATTTGGACGCAACATGTACAGCTTTCACCCCACTATTGCCTGGAACAGGCTCCCACTAGAAATCAGGACCCTTACACATGAAAAACAATTTAAGACAGCCACCAAAAAGCACTTTAAAAGTCACTGGTCCTGCCACTGCACTCTCCCTCCTTAACATCCCCTACTTCTCATACCTTAATCTACTTTTTACCCTTAACTCACTCTTCTCACTAGCTCTCTCTAATCTTCCTTGACTACTCTTTCTACTGTCTTCTAAAATCTATTAAGCAAATTTCCTCAGGGAAACATTCTATTGTAATTGTCTTGCCTTCATGCAGCTACATCATGATAAAACTGGATTTTTTTAACCACTTACCCCAAAAACTATACTCATCTTAAGGACATATTTCTTTTTATACATCTTGAAATAGTTATGCTATACTGATTATTGACACTGTATAACATTGTATAGCTACTTAATGCCTTGTAATAATCCTGTACAATTGCTGTTTAATGCTAATTTATAATGAAAATTTTATAATATGTTGGAGCTTTTCTCGCCGGGCCTCCGCTGAAAAAGGGCTCTTCAGCTCAGTCGGACAATCACTGTCAACAAATGTAAAATAAATAAATAAATCAATGTTCTTAATTTTAGTGGAGAGACTTTCCACCAGCGTGGTTTAACTGTGCTACCGGCACTATGTCACTGGTAAAATATTTAATGGAATTGTGAAGTTTGTTACTTGATAAAGCACTGTTACCATAACCAGAGCATCTTTGAATTTTAAAGGAGATATAAATTACTATTATTTAGTTATTATTGGCCATACGTTTTTTTAAGTACATATGATTTCTGTACTAGCCTTTGTTGGTTTGACTCTTTGACAGACATGTTATTAAACATCAATTTAACATAACATGATGTGGTTGGGGGGGGGGGGGGCAGCGCAGGGTTCGCTGATGCCTAAAGCCGGCTATGCCCCAAACCCATTTCTTCTGGCTTTGTCCAGAATTAATGAGGTAAGCGGTTACAGGTAAGAACTAACATATTTTTTTCTGAAGTAAAAGAAGTCTCTAACCCTAACCATTATTTATTAGGTGTAAGCCTGCAACTTTTCTTCCCAAAATCGCCAGTTTTAGGAGGAACAAAGCAAAACTTTTGAGAGAAAACAGAGGGTCAATTAAATGACACAGTTGCAAATACTCCCGATAATCTGGCATTTCTGCGCTGTATCAGCTGATAAAAAAAATGTTCCTTAACAACCAATTAGAATAAGCCCTTTCTATCACGCTTCCTATGACGGTACGTTCCCGTTCACCACGAACTGTTAATGGAGACTGAAACAGCCATATTACTGGCAGCAGATTCGCCATAAGTCCAACAACAAGAAAATGCATTTTTTGACACTTAGCACGCTTTAACACAATATTCCCCAAACCACTTGTCGCGATGGCATATCACAAGCAAACGTTTCATTCCTGGGTGACATGAAATTGGATATTACAATAACATGGAAGGCCCACCTACAGGTAACCAGCTTGGTGAAAGAGGCTGCTATAAGCGTAGTTGACTTTTGCAGGAAATGAAAAAGGGTAAATGTAGTACCGCAAAATTATCGGCAGCAGATGCTACATGTTTTGCCTTTACTGTTTGGCGTTATTCCATAAGTGTTTGCTGTGTTTCACAGAAAATAATGTATAATATTATTTTTTTGTTTTAATTTAAAGATATATATTTGTTTGTGGAATGTTGAAGTACGGTGTCCCGCTGAAAGTGACGCACAGGTCAAATGCTTATTATAACGTCATTCACCTTGCGGGGGTGGAGCTAAGTTGTAAAAGTATATAACATTGTCAACAGGGAGGGCTGTTACTTTTATCGAAAATGTGCTGTTTATTGATTTTTTGTTTACTGCTGTGTGCAGTAGTAGGGCTGCAACCCTTTCAAATGCAAAAAGGGCATTTTTGTAAAAACGGCAGATTTTGCAGGACCAAACATACCCTCAGCCAGTGCAAAGGACAGAGCTTTACTTTTTTGCCAAATAAGAGCTTGTTAGGTTATATATATATATTACTATAATAAGTAATAATATGTAATTATAGTAACAATCAAGTTGATTAAGCTTTTTCAGATACAAAATAACTATTTTATGCACATATTAAAGAAGAGTTATGAAATATTTTTGCCATAAAAATCTCAGGACATTTGCATTTTTTTTAGTTTTTTTCCCCACAGGACACAACTGCCCAAACAGGGACAGATGGTAATCCAATGAAGCAGTTTATTTTAGAGTTATATTCTGCATGGTGGTGTAGTAGTGGTGGTATCTTGTAATAAACGTGTGAGCGTTTTGTCTTGCACGCGTATGTGCTATGTGTGTTTTAATGTGAACCATATTTGTACTACTTTATGGATGTATTGAAGTAGCCCTTATATATATATATATCTAAAATGACAGTGCAGAATATTTCTCAATGGTCTAGATTTTCACAGAATGTTCAACATTTTAACTCACTTTTTGGTCTGTTTCTCATAAAATGTGTGGTGTGCTGAGAAATCATTGGGGGTTGAAGTCACTAAATAATGTATTTCAGACTTTTATACCTTTCAGAAAATGCATGTTGGCATAAATCCTGTTATAGTCATTTTCTAGTTGTATAACAGCAACATTTAAAATATGCCCATATCTTTGACCTGTTGCCACACATTATTGTAGGTTTTATCTGGATTTATTGAGCTAAGAGTTTGAGAGTTATGCAGTGTGCACAGTAGCAAGCTACTTAGTATTATGTCGTCCTTAGTTGTCAGCAGACTGGAACAACAAACTACTGGAATAACAAACTACAGTTGTTTAGTAGACAACTGTTCAAATAACATAGTGGTGCAAATATAGATTCAGTATAAATCATGGATAAATGATTGCTTGTAGTTGATCCATCATCTATTGAAAATTGTACAGCAATACTGCATACCTCTCAATCTCTTAGACCAAGAAATCTGGACAAAGACATCATTAATGGGGGGAACAAAGGCCCCAAAAATGGGGACAGTTTGTAGATATTGCTTTTACAACCTTAGAAAATTGATAGAACAAGAGTTTTATTATTAGCATGACTTTTCTGAAGGGTGTGAAGCCAGAAACTCAAATGTCTTGTTGTTATTTTCTGACTTCAGCCATAAATGATTTGTCAAAAAACACAATTTTATGAGAAACGGATTAAAAATATGAGGTAAAAATCTGGACATTGTGCAAAAATCTATACATTTGAGAGGTATATTGTAAGATCTATGTATCAGGTGTGCATTTATTGGAATGTGACTTATGAAGTACTCACTGTCTTGTTTCAAATGTTGTTCACGATTAACACGCAATGCAGAATTTTTTCCTTAATAAAATTGTTTTTCTTGTTAATCTATGTAGTCTGGAAGACTGAATTGTCCATTTAATTTAATTGGTTTGAAGCATTCATGCCTTTCACTAAATATGGTAGAAGTGGAACAATCTTAAAGTGCAGCTGAAGATATAAGTTGTTAATATTCTGTGAGCTGGATAAGCTTCTGAACAGTTTTTTTCTAAACTGGTTTCTCAGTTTGTCATCTGAACTTTTTTTCCTTTTCCCTGTATGAAATAAAGCATAAGACACCAGCTTAATCATACTTTTATTGACTGCAGTGACCATTCGAGAGGTCATTTTATTTACCAACAATGGGAACAAGTTTCTTTTTACTTGCTTGTTACAGTATATTGACTGTCTTGTTTGGTGCAGTAACATAAGAAGATTGTTTATTAACAAACTGTAGTGGTTTTTATGTATACATTTTATTTCTTGTCCACAAGTGGCAGTTTCCACTTAAATTTCTGAAAGATTGTTTTATTATCTACTTAAACAAAAATGCTAATTGAATTCATTGTGTAGTTTGCAAACAGTACAGTACAGTCATAGTTTCCATAGGTATTTACTTGGCTGTTAATCTTTGAGAATCTTAAAAAGAATGGCCTTAAATTCCATGATGTTTTTTAGCTTTTTTTATTTTCTGCACAAATAACTCAGAGACCTGCAGAAAAATGATATGTTGGAACATTTACATGTTGCCTCATCCGTGTGGAGCAAGTGTGCTAAACCATGGGTGAATTTGTGGTATCAGTTTGAATAGAATAAGAACTATCATTCTTTGTATAGAGTGGAAGATGGTTCCACAAAAGTGGAATTTTGTTTGATACATCTGTTCTTCTAACATTTTCTGCAGAAGAGATTGAAATCCCTTGAGTGTGTTATGTATGCTACAACTGGGCTTGCCAATGTGTAAAAGATCTGTCAGGATAGGATCTCTTGAGGCTGTGTGTGCAAGGCAGAGTTTACCTGTCAGTCTGCCTGTATGATACTGAGAAGAGGGACAAGGCTTTGATGCAGTATGCATAGCTGTTTTGACATAGGTCCTTGATTTTCTTTGAGGAAGCATTATGGTCATTTAATTTGGGATAAATATTTGGACAAACTGGCCAGTGTCTTTGTACAACTTCTTCTATTTCCACAGAGTTAAGGCAATAAGTGTAAATGAAACTACCATGAATTACCTCCTGTGTTTTGCTATTTGTAATAGGATTTAAAGGAATACCTTTACCCAAAAGTGGGGGGTAACTTGTTTCCCTGTTGTCAATAACCTCCTGTGCTAGAGTGTTAACAAGTGGAACAGGGTACCCTCTTTCTATAAACAAGGACTTTAGAAAATTAATCTCCTCTAAAAAATCAACAAGGGTACTGGACATTCTGGAGGCTCTGATAAATTGTCCCTTAACAATGCCCTTTTTTTGGTAGAAGGGATGCCCACTTTTGAAATGTAAATAAGAGTTGGAAAATGTAGGTTTCCTGTACAGTTTAGATTGTAATGAATGATTATATTCTCACCCTACATGATGAACTAAAAACCATAATATCAACTTTTCCTAAGTTCACTAGAAAGAGAGACACAAACCTTAAAGAACTATTTGAAGGGAAACACAATTCTTTGATGAACACACAGGTTCCCCGAACAGGCACATTTAAATGCGGAGCCTGTAAACAATGTTTTGCTATATTTAACACTTCAAGTTTATATATCCCTTCTAGGAATTTTCTTTTTAATTCCAACTGTTTTACTAACTGTGCGAGCAAAGGGGTAGTTTATTTAGGGTTCTGCACTACCTGCACTAGTTTCTACATAGGCAAAACTGAAAGGAGCCTTAGAAAAAGAATTTATGAACACTTTTACGACATCTCCAAACAGAAAGAGTCTAATGCCTTTTTCAAACACTCCCTAACATGCTCAAATTATGAACTTAGGTTTTTGGTTTTAGAACAAGTGTTGCCAGATGCCAGAGGGGGTGACTGGGAGACAACCTTGGAATACAAAGAACTTCTCTGGCAACTAAGGTTGGACGCAAGCAGACCCCCAGGCCTGAATGATAACATTAACATCATTAGCGTCCTTAAACATAGAATGGCACGCCTGTGAGGTTTTTAGCTCTAGACAGTTTCACACAGCTTTACACACCTTTAAATATTTTTTAAATATTTCTAAATACTTTTAGTATAATACTTTTAACATTTTTAAATGCAAATATTAATGTGTGGTGGCATTTTGCTTTTTTATCTTTTTTATCCTTGTTCTTTGCCTTTTGCATTTTCTCATCTATTTAGTGGATTTAAACAATAATATTGACATACCATTTTGTTTTAAATATTTTAATGGCTTGGTGATGTGCCTTCTATCTACTAATTGTATTATTAAATTAATCTAATGATATTAATTAAATAATTATGTAATTATGTGATTTTTGAAGGGACTATTTAATGTTGCCATTTGGCAGTTTTATTATGAACTTGAGAACGCTTGGCATTAAGCTGAGCGAAAGCGCTTGTTTTATTGTTGCAAATAAAGTCATTCCACTTGGACTATTTGGGGCTGGTATCCTGCCTGGATTTTTTGTTATTGGTATCGCTTTGGATTTTCTACTTTTTAAATAATAATAGTCCCATTACTCTTTTGACAGATACTGCTTCTCCAACAAACCATATCTGCCATAACTTCTCTTTGTTCTTATGCCCTCTAAAAATGATAGCTATGTCCTATATGCTAATTTTTCATTGAAAAGAAAATGAACATAGGTTCATTGGTAAGTGCTAAGCTAGCTGCCCTTGTAGGCCATTCTAAGCCTAGCCAGTTTCTCTTTTTATGCTGAAGTTAACCTATCGCATTTGGTTAGAGATTGGTTTTACCCATCTCATAGATGATATTTATATATTACCCCTAATGATAATAACTGGTATCATACATCCCAAAGACATGCTGTAGGTGGATTGGACACTCTAAATTGGCCATAGGCGTGAGTGCGTGCGTATGTGTGCCTTCTGTGGAAGGTTGTGCGCCGGCTGGCAACTCAACACCATAAAACTCCACTGCCAATCATGAGCGGACAGGTGATCCGCTGTGGCGACCCCTAATTGGGAAAAAGCCGAAAGAAGAAGATACATAGATAATTTGAGGGGACCCATGCATGGCGAATCATTTAGGAGTTGCTTGTGTCCATTAGTAGCACAGGGGCAGTGCTGGGTTAAACTTTTTCTGTCTCATCCACAGATTCAAGTCATGTTTAAATATGGACAGGGATAGTTTTGTTTTATGTGGGTGGGGAGTCTGTTCCAGGGCAGCAGTAATTTCTATAAGATATACCTTCCCTCCAAACCATTTTGTTGATTTTGCAGAAGAGGATTAGATCTCTAGATAGAGTATTCTGATGCCATTTGATTTGCTGATGTGCATTCAATTTATCATTGTTGAGTCAGAAGATGCATTGTGTGCCAGGTACAGTTCCCCTTTTAGCAGGCGATTAGATACTGAGTATAGTGACAGGGCTTTGAGTCTGTCCATGAAGGACATGTTGTTTAGGCCTTGTATCCTTTTAGTAAGGTTTCTCTTTGGGCGTTCCAGTTGTTGCATTTGTCTGGACAGATACATGACAAAGGGGGAATTATACTCAGCGACTGGCCTATTGAGGGCAGAATAAAAGAAGATAATGACATCCCTAGATCTATACACAATCCCTTTGTCTGTAAGTTTTACAATATAGTAGGATTTTATTATGACAATGGACACTTGCTGGTTGAAAGTTAAGTTACTGTCCATATATGTTTCCAAGTCCTGAACAACTGGGTCAGCTCCTGAAACCCTTGTCAGTATGGTAGTTTCTTGAGGTAGATGTCTTCTCACAAGAACACAAGAGTGTCAGTAACATTTTATTGCTATAATATGCTGTTTGTAGATACTTAACATACACAAGCCCCCAAAAAGCTGTATCATTTTATTTGCCAGTAGTAATTCCCTTGTGCTTTCAGGTGCATGATGCTTCCACCCCACTTCCCAGGAAAGATGGCCATTTTCTGAACACGTCTGTAATGCTTGATGTAGAGGAAAGTGAAAGGAATAAAAATGAAGACTACAGTACTGGAATTTCTGCATGTTGCTCTTGGAAAGGCATACCCCTCACACACACACACACACACACACACACACACACACACACACTAGCCATCCATATTAAGGCATATATTGCCTTATGACCGTACGGAGCAGGTCACCCCCCCCCCAAAAAAAAAAAAAAAACACTTCACTGTCATAGGTTCATAGGTGTGTACTAGGCTAATGGCCCTGGAGCCTTTACAAGCCTAGCCCATAGGATTACCTTGGCATTGTACCACCCGACCTCAGTTCCCAGTGCCTCTGTCGAGTAGAGCCACTGGAGTGATTCCCGGGGTGAATTTTCTATTTCCCATCCACTCATCAAGATTTCTCTTGAAGAGGGCCAGTGAGGTGCTCTGTTTGCCATGTATGGGAAGTCTATTCCATAGCATGGGCAGTCTCTGGGTTATGAACCTGTCCCTCCAGCTTGTTCTGTTGATTGTGGTAATGAGGTTGAGTTCTCTGGAGAGTGTGGTGCAGAGGGATTGGGATTTTTTTAGATGTAGCATTTCTAACAGAGCTGGGTCAGACATGGCTTTGTAAGTCAAGCAGAGATCGCCTCTAAGTAGGCGATGTGAGACAGAAAATAGTTGGGTTTTTTAAGTCTGTCCATGTAGGACAAGTGTTTAAGACCTAGGATCCTCTTTGTGAGGTACTTTTGTGGCCTCTTCAGTTGTTGCAGGTGTCTAGTGAGGTACATGCCAAATGGGGGCATTGTACTCGATGATTGGCCTAATGAGGGAAGAGCAGAGGGAGACAATAACTCTTTCTTCCTGGAGTCAAAACCCTTAGTAATGAGATGTGCCATATAGAAGGACTTTCTGACCACAGTGGCAATGTGCTGGTCAAAAGAGAGGTTGGAAAGGTTGCTGTCAACCTGTGTTCCCAGATCTCTTATAACACTAGATCTCATTGTCACAAACATGGGGACAAAATGCTCCACACCGGAAGTATATCCCTCATTGGTGAGATCTGATCATAAACTAATCTCACTGGAAATCCACATCCCGCCCCCACCCCAAACAAAAAAGACCATAGTGAAGAACTTCTCTAAAGCAAACTTCACACTACTCAAGACTGGTGTGGTATCCTTCAAGGCCCCTGAGTCAGAGGAAACCACAACCCAAGCTCCGGAAGCCCTTACAAATGCCTTCTATGAACACCTCCAGGACTGCATGGATCAGGCAATCCCAAATAAAACCAAGACTCTTTCCACAAAGGGCAAGCGTCCAGTCTGGTGGACCCCAGCCATTAACAAACTTTACAATAAGAGGAGAAAGCTATTACATGATAGAACAAAATCCATAAAAGGGAAGTCACCCCTGATCATTATTAGTAAAAAAATACGAGCACTCATAAAATCAACTAAGGCCAATTTTGAGAGAAAAATTGCCATGGATTCAAAGGACAATCATAAGGCCTTTTTCAGCTATGTTAGGAACCTGGGTGGAAACTCACAGATATGCTCAGAATTAGTCCAAAATGATACAAAAATCACTGAACCCACAGACATTGCCAACATACTGGCAGACAGGTTCAGTGCAAACTTCACCCCCCTCTGCCCCCCTAAAGGAGAGATAACTATCCCAGCCGAGTGTAGCCTCCCGGACATCTCAAATGCGCAGGTGAAAGCTGCTCTCTCTAAAGCTAAAAACACAGCATCAATGGGACCGGATGGTGTCCCCGGCTGTGTGCTACACGAGCTAAATGAGGAATTAAACCCGCACATAAGGCAGCTGTTTAATCTCAGCCGTACCACAGGATACGTGCCCAAGGAGTGGCGTACGGCAACTGTGGTCCCACTCCACAAAGGTGGCCTCACGGACCCTGGTAATTACCGCCCCATAAGCTTAACAAGTCTAGTCTGCAAAGCTATGGAGAGGATCATAATGGAGCTCATAAACAAAGATATAGGGGACTTGCAGACATTGGACCCGACCCAGTTTGGCTTTGTCAAGGGAAGATCATGCCTTTTGAACTTGGTCGACTTCTTGAAATAGTCACCAAGGCCATTGATGAGGGAAAGGCAGTCCATACAGCCTACCTTGACCTTGCAAAGGCTTCGACACAATACCCCACTCGGGTATTGTAGAAAAACTTACCAGCTTAAATGTAAACCCATATGTCACAAGATGGGTTGCAAACTGGCTTAAGGACAGAACCCACAGGGTTAGAGTTGCTGGCGCTGTGTCAGACTCCAAGCCGGTCACAAGTGGTGTCCCACAGGGCTCGGTCCTTGGCCCCCTATTGTTTGGCATCTACTTCTCAGAAGTACAGGCCAACATGGGAGGACTTTGGCTGACAAAGTTTGCAGATGACTGCAAACTGGGCGCCATAGTGGAAAGTGCATCGGACACTGATATCCTTCAGAAGGGACTCACGGAAACAGATAGCTGGTGCCAGAGCCATGGCCTGAAGTTAAACGCCAAAAATGTATAGTCATACCCTTCGGGAAAAACAAGGTAACCCCAAGCTACCATATAGGTGGCAATCCACTAAGCACAGAAGAGGTTATCAGGGACCTGGGGACCCAGGTTGACAGTGGCCTTTCTTTTGACACTCACATTGCTAAAGTGGTTAGAAAGACCTTCTACATTGCCCACCTGATCATGAAGGGATTCACATCCAGATCTAGTGAGGTCATTGTTCCCCTGTACTCTTCACTTATCAGACCAATGATCGAGTACAATGCCCCATTCGGGATGTATCTCACCCGACATCTGCAGCAATTGGAGAGACCCCAAAAGTTCCACACCAAAAGGATAAAGGGACTCCAAAATCTGTCATATGCTGCCAGATTGAAGAAACTCCAGCTCTATTCAGTCGCATACCGTCTGCTCAGAGGTGACATGTGCCTGACATACAAGGCCATGTCCAACCCAGAATTAATGGACATGCTCCACCTCAAAAAAACCAAATCCACCAAAACCACTAGAGCAAGCGACTTAAACCTTAGCACGGATATAAATAGGACGTGCTGGAGGGATAGATTTATCACTCAGAGACTCCCTATGCTGTGGAATAAAATCCCGGTCCATGTGAGGCAGAGCACCTCGCTGACTCTGTTCAAGAGAAATCTAGACCTGTGGATGGGAGATCGTAGGTTTACCCCGGGAATCATCTCTGGGTCACTGCTGGACAGAGGCACAACAAACTAATGGGCACAGTATTTTTTCATATAAGGGGTGGCGTAAGCCACAATAATTTGGGCTAGGCTTATAAATGCCTTAGGGCAGATAGCCTAGTATAAACCTATGAACCTATGAACCTTCTCTGTTCAGTGGATTATTATCAATGTGATAATTCATGGGAGCCAGGTTTTTCCCAAAGGGGACGATGACACATTTTTTGGCATTGAGCTTAAGGCCATGGTACTGACACCAGTCGTTGGTCTCAGTGAGGCCTTTATGTAGGATGTTAACATCACTTGGGGTGTTAATAGCTCCCAACTTGCAGTCGTCTGCAAACTTTGACAGCCAGAGTCCTTTCGTGTTGGCCTGGACTTCAGAGAAGTAGATACCAAATAGGAGAGGACCCAGGACCGAACTCTGTGGGACTCCACTCGTGACTGGTCGGCAGTCTGACTTGGAATCAGTTGCTTTCACACTGTGGGTTCTATCTTTGAGCCAGTTTGCAACCCACCTAGTGATATAAGAGTTGACGCCTGCTTATTGAGTTTTTCTGTGATTCCTGAGTGGGGAATGGTATCAAAGGCCTTGGCCAGATCAAGGTAGGCTGTATGAATCACCTTGCCTTCATCCACAGCTCTGGTGACTGACTCAAAAATCGACCAGGTTGAGCAGGCATGATCTACCCTTCACAAAACCAAACTGTGTGGGATCCAGAGTTTGGAGATTTTCTATATCCTTGCTTATTAGGTCCATGATGATGCATTCCATAGCTTTGCATATCAGACTCATCAGGCTAATGGGGCAATAGTTCCCAGGGTCTGTAGTCGCTCCTCCTTTGTGGAGAGGGATGACTGTAGCAGTGCACCATTCGGTAGGGACAAAGCCTGAGGTGAGGCTGTGATTGAACAGGGCACACAGGTGAGGTGCCAGTTCAACTCTGTAGTTCATGTAGAACATAGCCAGGGATATTGTCAGGTCCCATAGAAGCTGTATTTTTGGCCTTGGACAGTGCTGTTTTAATCTGTGCAGCAGTAATACTGGGTGCCTGGCAATCTACTGGTATTGTGATTGGTCCTTTGGTGGGGGAGAGAGGGGTAAAGTTGGCACTGAATCTGTCGGCCATTATATTGGCAATATCTGTTGGCTTGGTATAGGAGGTGCCATTGAGCAGTAGCTCAGAGAAAATCTGGGTATTGCCGTGGAGATTCTTTACATAACTATAGAAGGCCTTGTGGTTGTCTTTACTATCTGCTGCAATTCTGTTTTCATAGCTAGCTTTAGAAGATTTGATGAGGGATTTCAACTTTTTTGAGGCTGATAAGGGAGTTTTTCCCTTATTGGGACTTCACCCTATTCCTCATCAGTTTCCTCCTCCTGTTATAGAGTTTGTTTATGGCAGGGGACCACCAGATTGGCTTCCTTTTTTTGGAGGAGAGCATCTTGGTTCTATTGGGTATGGCGAGATCCATGCATTTGTGTTTGCATTCGTACCGTGCATTGGTGTATGATTCGGTGGTCATGCAGCTATCCTCCAATTGCATGGGTGCCGTGAAGTTAGCCACCTCTGTTGTTTAGGAGCCCAAAGTTAGCTTTGGAGAAGTTTTTCATTGTGGTTACCTTTGTGGGGGTGTGGGTGGGAGTGATGTGGATTTCCAACGTGATTAGTTTGTGGTCAGATCTAACCAGGCAGGAGGTGACTATTGGTATAGAGCAATGGTCGCCCATGTTAGTAATGAACAGGTCAAGGACGTTGCTACCTCTAGTGGGGGTAAGAACGAGCTGGTCCAGGACATAATGAATTCCAGGAAACGTTGGGCAATTGTATTGGTACATGTGTAGTTTTCCTAGTTAATGGAGGAGTAGTTGAAGTCGCCCAGTATAAGAGTGTTACGTTGGACCCTAATATTCTCCAGGGTGCTTAGGAACGTGGAGTGCAAGTCTTGGGACATGGTTGGGGACCTATAGCAGGCTACGACCTGAATTGCTGTCTTACCCAATGTTAGCTGCACCTGAGGTATCGCTGATGCATTATGTTGGGCTACCAGTCTGGAGGTGTGCGCATCCTTTGTGAATATGGAAAAACCACCGCCTTTGAAGCTTCGGTCCAAGTTGGAGCCGAATGGTGTGGAATGAGTAATAGCCTGGTAGTGCAGGGGTGCTTTCTGCTGCTTTGAACCAGGTCTCTGTTACAGCACAAATGTCGATGTTGGAGTGCATCTAGCAAGTGCATTTTGAGATCTAGACTTCTAGCGTTGAGCAGCATGACCCTCAAATTGCATTTGTTTGTAGCTGTTATGGTGTTAATTTGGTCTTTGGAACATTGCCTACAAAAGGCACTGATGCGGCTGGCAAGAGGCTTGGCCAGTATCCGGAAGCCCAGGGGTGACAGATGCAGGCCATCTCTGGCAGTGCATCGAGGTTTGTCAATCATGTCATCCCAGGCAGACAGATACTGGATCCCCTTAGAAAGACACCAGAAATTTAGCCAGTTGTTGAAATCAATAATTTTCTGCTTGTACTGTGGTGTCATTCTGAGCGATGGTAAGAGGCTGCTCAGGGCTAGGGTTATACCCACCTGGGCTACATACTTCAAGAGGTCCTCAATGTCTCTTTTCATGTAGTCCAGGAAGGTACGTCTCATGTCATTCACACCCACATGTACAATGACAGAATCATATTTGTACCTGTTGTTGGGGGATCTGAGTGTGTGCGTTATGTGGTGGATCTTGGCACCTGACAGGCAGCTGACTGTTACTTTCTCCTTAAACAGCCTAGTGAGTGGGACATCAGTGTTCCTCAGTATCGAGTCATCTATGACTAGTGTGTTGTGCATGCTGTTTTGCCTTAGGGGCTTTGGTTGAGTGGCACACTGTTTAGGAGAGTTGTGTGTCATGATTAGTGTTGTGTTGTGGTGGTAAAGTACATTTCTGCTTTGGAGGTCTCTGCTGTTTGGGTAGATTTTTATTGAGAGACTCCACGAAAGTGGGTGTGTGGTTTGTGTTTTTTGTGTGAAGGCAGCGCTGGTGTGCGTTCTGGAGGGCTATGAGTTCCATGTGGTGTGGTGCGGTGCAAGTGCTGACCTTCTCTTCTTGGCTGGAGAGTGCGTGGCTTCCAGTTTGGATATATAAGTGCATCTCTCAAGTCTGAGTATTGGGAGGTAAGAGGAGAGGATTCAGTGTACATGAGGCTGTCGCTACATTGCCTCAGGATGCCCAAGTTCACCAGATTAATAGGAGAAAGCACAGGGAACTGACCTTTAGACATGCCTGGAGGCGTGGGCATTAATAATAAGTACTAGAGTAGTTTCCTTGTAGAATGTTTAGTGCTGGTAGCACTTTTGTGTGCTACCATAATTGCTACAAGAAATCTAGTCAAGTGCTAGACTAGTAAGCTAGTAAAAGTGCAGGAGAGGAGAGAACTAGCAGATATAAGGGAAAAATTGAAGAGCAGACTTTTTGGCACCGCTCACACACTTACAAACAGTCCTGGATACAGCAAATCTGAATCTGTATCTGTATCTGGACTAGACTAGTTACAGGAAAGGCAGGAAACAAGCTTAGAAATTTTTTTTTTTTTTTTTTTTACAGAAAAGCAGCTAAATCAGTGCACATTTCTAATGAATGCTGTGTTCCCAGATGGCCCTTGGGTCTGCACACTGAAGATAAACTTATGAGGCTAGCTAGAACACAATACTACCCTATACCCTGTTTCGCTAACCAGGACACGTGATAACCTTATATCCTGACTCTCCATCTCTCCCAAAAAACAGCCACCATTATGTACTTCACTGATTGTAATGAAAATTAAAAAAATGGAATATGCAAACAACATTTTTGAACTTACAGCTTGCACACACTATTCAGTATCCCTCCAACCACACCATGGCAGTAATCATTTTATTGGAGCATTGTCTTTCACTTTTACCCACAAACTGTTGTCCTAAACAGATGACTATTTCCAGTGCTCACCCCATTTTTGTTTTTAAAAATAAAATAACATGTACTTGGCTACTGTGTTTCTCCCACTCCATGGTGGTATTCTAACACTTTGCATTGAAATAAACAGAGAGACCCCCATCTTAAAATAAGCCACAGAAATTTTTATAAAAAGTTTCCAATGCATTGTGTTACATAGATGTTCCTATATGCCCATCTTTGAACTTGTGCACCAATCTTATCTGTGTAAACTTTCTTGCTTTTGTTACTGTGACTCCACAGTGCTTAGTTACACAGACCAGACTTGACAGAAAGCAATGTCATCCTTCAGTTCTGGTCTGAATTGTACCAAGAAAAGAAAAAAAAAATTGCAGTTGAGGTTCAGCTGGTAGGTTACAAGCCAGGTCCAAGCTTATATGTGGGCTTGAGCCAACTCTGACTCACTCACCACTGCTTTAGATGTAAGCTGTGCAAAGAAAAAGGACCTCTTTACAATAGTGGATATGTGGTGGTCTAAGGATGGTTCATTGTCATCATAGGCTCCCTGATCTCTGACTGCGGGATCCATGTTCAGGGTTGTGTTGTCAGTGCTGTAGTTACAAGGGGATCCATGCTTGCTGAAGGATACTGTTACATGTTTCTTGGAATTTAGTTTTGGTCTACAATATTGACTCCAGCTTTTTGTTTGGGACAGGGTTTCTTGGAGGATCATGGCATTCTGTGGGAGTTAATGATGATACTAAGTTTGCAGTTATCTGCAGGCTGTTTATCCCAAAACCTTTATCATTAGCTTTGACCTGTGAGATGTAAACGCCAAATAGGAGTGTCCCAAAGACTGAATTTTGGGGAACGCCACTAGATACTGTTTTTTTTTTTTTTTTTTTTGGAGGAGGACCTATCCTTAATTCCTGGAGCTTCTTTGTGAGCTAGTTTGGTGTCCAGTGAGTTGCATAAATATTTACATTTAGCTCAAAGACTTTACTGTGTACAGTACCCACCTGTGTGTCATGGTGTTGAGTGCCTTTGCAAGGTCTGAATATGTGATGTCTACTGATTTGCCCTCCTCCATAGCTACAGTAACTTTTTTGAAAAAGTCGGCCAGGTTAAATAGGCAGGACCTTACCTTGATGAATTGAAACTGCCTTAGGTTAAGTGTTTTTGGGTTACCTGTATTTTTATTTATTAATTCCGTAATGATCTCTTCTGTAGTCTTACAGAAGAGGCTGGTGAGACTTATTGGTTTATAATTAGGCTAGTTCTTTGAAGTCCCGCCTTTGTGCAAGGGAGTGACTGTTGCTGTCCTTCATTTATCTGGCATAAAGCCTGTTTTAAGGGTGATATTGAATAGCTTTTGTAGGTGGTCTGACAAATAATGTTTTTGGCTTACCAATAAGAAGCTCGATATGTTATCCAGCCTCATAGGGGTAGTGTTCTTGACCTTAGTGCCTTGATGACTTTTCCTTTGGAGATTTGAAGGCATCAGGGATTTTGATGTGGGTTTGTGATCTGTGACTATTGGGGGTGTGAGGTTTGAGCTAAATCTGTCTGCTAGCAGATTGGCTGTGTGTATTTTTTTTTTCATTCATTCAGTTTGGTACATAGAGTGAGCATTGGTCCAAATGGACCTATCTCAGTCTTGGTGCAGAGCACTGGTTCAGCACAGATGTTCTGTAGTATCTACGTTTGTGATGATATTTGCTATTGGCTCTGCAATGTTGGCCATTTTGTTTCCGAGGTTTCTAACACAGTTAAAGAAGGCTTTCTGGTTATCATTCACCCGGGAGGCTCTTTTTACCTTGTAGCTTTGGTTGGTTTGATTAGGTTCTGGAGTTCCGTGTTTAGTTTAGCAAGGCATTTTTGACATCTTGTGTGGCAAATTTATTTTTGCATGCAATGATTTTTTTTCTTTTATTGCAGAGCCTGATTATTTTGGGTTCCACCCAGGAGTGGCCTTAGATCAACTGGTGCCCTAGGCAAAAAGGCTCCACGGCGCCCCTCACCACACCACCCAGTGCCCTCATCCTGGTCTAACTACACAGAATAAACACTGAAAAAGCGCCCCTGCTAGATCGACGCCCTAGGCGCCCACCTAGTTGGCCTATACCTAAGGCCGGCTATCCACCGTAGGGGTTTACTTTTGAATTTGGTGTTTTTTTTTTTTTTTTTTTTATTTCTGAGGGAGATAATGTGTCTGTGCAGGTACTTGTATGTGCATAGAATTTGGCAGTAAAATATTCCACATAAGCAGTGTGGTTGTCAGGGTGGGACTTTTGAATTTAGGCAGGTCATCACTCAGTTTTAGTAGATTAGTCTTCACATAATCTCTGAATACGAAGGTGTTAGAAGTTGCTTCAGTATTATGTTAAATGCGTAGAAATTGAAGAAATGTGCACAGACTGGGATAAATATGTCGTTGGAAAAGCAAAATCCAAATGTAAAACAAAACCATCAATGGAATAACACACTAGCTGAAGATAAAAACTTGTTTTATTACCAAACAAAATAGGTAAGCGCTTTCACTTTTGCTTCATCAGACCATATACACAGAGAGAAGAGCAACCTTTACTTATAGGCAATCCAATTACTAAGCAACCAATCACATGCTAAGAGTCACAGTTAAAGGAGAAAGACATAATAAAACCACAGCTTTTGTAAAACTGTATGTATATCTGCAGAAACTGCATACAGAAAAAATCCATACAAAGAGAAATTCAACATGCAGAAAAACATCAGTGTCATAAAGCAAACACACAGAGGCAAAAATATCAAAACAAAAATAAGCAAAAAATATAATTAACTCCTAAGACTACGTCCCTTCAGAATGGGTCTAAGTGGGACTTTTGCATAGTAATTGGATTGCCTATAAGTAAATGTTGCTCTTCTCTCTGTGTATATGGTCTGATGAAGCAAAAGTGAAGGCATTTACCTATTTTGTTTGGTAATAAAACAAGTTTTATCTTCAGCTAGTGTGTTATTCCGTGGGTTGTTTTGTTTTACATTATGTTAAATGTGACTGATTTGTGATTTGATTTTAACATTTGACCAGTTAAGAATTTGCAGCTGGTGAGGAGCAAAGCTGCCCCATATTGGTAAGGACCAAATCCAGGATTTTTTCACCCCAAGTTGGGGTATGGACTAACTGGTACAGAGAGTTTGTATTGATTTAAACCCAGAAATTTCAGGGCATACACTTTTGAGGATGTACAAATCTTCGAATTTATGAAGGAGTAGTTGAAGTCTCCTAGGAGAATGGTGCTTAACATAATGCATAAGGATTCCATGCTAGTTAGGTAGTAGGTGTGGGCCGAGGGAGACATAGAAAGGATTCATATAGTTGGTATGATATGATAGCACTGTCTTTCAGCTTCTCCTCTTAGGGGTCAACCCAGCAGATCACCGTTCCGCCAACTGATTGGCAGTGTGTTTTTTACGATGTGGAGTTGCCAGCCCAGTGGCCAACCTTCACAGAAGACGTACACATACACGCACCTACTGCATGCCGTTAAAACTCACTCGACTGCAGGGAGGACATGCAGACACTGCACAGAATGCACTCCAGCCAAGACTCGAACTGGAAAAACTCTTGTTGTGAGTTGACAACACTAACCGCTGTACCACAGCGTCTGACAGTTGGTATGATATGATAAGCTGTTTTATTAATAGTAAGTGGAATATGAAGGGGTTTCAAGCCATTATCTTGACTAATGAGTCAGGAGATGTGTGTGTGTGTTTTTTCCCAAAATATGGAGACACTTTAGCCTTTAGTGCCTTTGTCTAATGAGGTGGGTCTGATCATGTGTTAAACACAGAGACTGGACTGATGGAGTGCTTTCATTGGTCTTGAATTAGGTCTCTGTGATGTTGTTTTTTCCATGTTAAGGAGTGGTTGTAAAGAGTTTTTATGGCTCCAGTGTTGAGTAGTAGTACCTTAACATTATCTGCATTCTGTTTTGCTATGTGGGAAGCTTAAGAATACTGGCATTGCCTAAAATAGGCACAGTGGAAGTGGAAAAGGATTTAGCCATTATAAAAAAAGCCATGGGATAGAGGTGCAGGCCATCTCTAGCAAAGCAGTTGGGGTTGTCTGTCCAGGCTGACATATATTGTACCCCCTTTAAATGACACTAGGCACTAAGCCAGTTGTTGAAAACAGTACTGTTTTGTTAGTGTTGTGGCATTATTCTTGGTGATGGTAGAATGATGCTCAAGGCTATGTTCAAACCAGCTTCTGACTCATTCTTATGGCTCCTTGTGTCTTTCTTCATATAGTCCAGGAAGGTATGTCTCAAGTCTTTTACAGTCACTTGTACTATAACTGTGTGGTGTACTTGGGATTAAAGGGATTTAAGTACTTGCACAATGTGGCAAATCCTGATGCCTGATGGGTAACTGACTGTGACCCCCTTTTTTGCACAGTCTGGTGAGTGCTGCATCATTGTGTCTCATCTATGGAGTTACCTATGACTAGCATATCAGATTGTGTGGAGGTTTGTGTTATGGACTTTTGCTACTAAGTCAGTTTGATTCTTAGATGTATGTTTCATGCTGGATGCTGCCTGTGTTGTGTGTTTGTGAGATTGCTGAGATCATTTGTTTCTTAGGTTACTTTTAGGCGGCCTTTGTGGTTTAGGTAGGTTACTTTACTTTTAAGAACCTCAACATATGATGGTCTTTGTGCTTGATCTGAGCTGTGTGTGTTTTTAGTGTGGTGTTGTTGATACTGACAACCTGTTTATTTGTTGGGGCTTTATATGAAAGCTTTGTCTCCAGTAACATTGTGCAGCTATAGCTCTCATAGATAGTGTCCACTGGTTTAAGTAGTAGGTGGCTATTGGTAAACATGAGACAGTTGTTACATTGTTATAAGACTCACATTTCAACCAGGGTGGCTAGAGAGACTGATGGAAAGTGCTTACAAATGAGTGGGAGATTTATGTCTGTGAGGTTTGGAGTTGATTTATTGGAAGTGCTATTTGTCTAAAATAAACTCTCTTAAGTCTGCACATGAAGAGCACTACACTGCATAGCACAAATCAGAACCTCTCTGTGCAGCTACAGACTATTTAAAGTACAATAGGAATTGGGGGCGCAGCTTGTATATACAGAAAATTAAGTCTGTAAATGCCTGCATCTATACAATACAGTGTGCCACACTACTGTGGGCAGTGTGGCACCAAATTGCCTTACTTATAATGTAGAAAATAAGCAACAAAAAACTCAATAGCACATACCAACCAGTAGCAGGACACTTCAGTTTAACCTCAGTAGCAAGTAGCTCCTTAAATTTGTCTGGCAACCTTTGTGTACCACCAGAAGGAAGCAGTTGATTTAATTTCAGCAGCTACAATCAGATAGGCATCAGTTTCCCTCTGCTCCTTCTCCCACTAGAAACAAAACAGTAGCCCCAGTTCCAAGGTGGTTCTTAAAAAGCAGGTGAGGAGAGAACTAGCAGATCTTTGGTGATCAGCTTGTCTCAAATGCTGTATGGGTGTTGTAAGCTTGTTGCAGCTTTCTTCTTGTAGGTGCTCTGGATAGCACATACAGCAGCTTAGTGACAAGAGAGCGAAGCTGCCCAATGATCCTAAACCAGACCAGTTAGGGAAGTTCCTTGCATATTGTCCAATTAGAGACCATTAAGAATCAGTGCCTCCATGCTCCTCCTCTCAGTAGGAGCAAGTCAGTAACATTAATCTCAAGCTGGTTCCATAGAATGAGTTTTCATGCTTTCTTGTGATTTAGGATTGCTACCTTTCGTTGGGACAAAAATTGGACCAAAGCCACACTTTTTTTTACCTCCCATAACCTACCCCACTCATTCTCTCCCTGCACCCTTTCTGCCCATTTTATGACATCATAGGCAAGTCGGGGAGAGAAGGAATGTCCTGGTTTCCCTCGCAATCATGATGCTTTATTTTAACTCATTCACTTCAGTGGAGCTCAGGAAGTTTGCACCGAACTTCCAATGGGTGGAGCCTAAGCCTTTTGAAAGAAACAAATTATGTCCTCACATTTCAAACAAATGTTCATATATCTGGAACCACAGGGGTTATGAAAGAAGTATAAATGACAAATTCTTCAGCACAAACTATTTTTATAATAGTAGTCTTCCTTAGGTTCTAGGTCTTAAACTGAATTTTATATGTCACAGTAAATACAGTCCCCAAGATTTAATAAACTCTGTGTAGGCACCATGTAGAGTCTACATGGAATGTATCTGTGTACACAGCCACAGTTCCCCCTCAGCAGTGTACCATGCATATTAATGATGGCATGCTGCCAAGGGAGAGCATAGGAACAGGGTTATTGAATCCTTGTCGGAGACGTGTAGAGGCTACCTGTGGTTGTGGATGGCCTTTACTGCTCCCCACTACTGTTGAAATGCTGTGAATTGGGTCAAATGTGTAATATTTTTTTTCTGTTTTTTATATGTTTGCACAGCAGGGAGTGTAGCAATGCCAAGCTGTGCTCACATATAGACAGCTGACACCTGCCAGACATCGAAAAATAGAAACCGGATGTTGTCAGTTATCATAATGACTTATTTTGCCTATATTACATTTTTTTTAATTGCTGTTTGTGCAGAGTGCCACAGAGTCGAGCAGCACTCATACATATGTAGCCGACAGTTGCTAGACTTCAAAAAATAGAAACTGGATGTAATTAATTATTTATGCCTGGGTTTATTTAAGCGTGTTCGCACAGAGCAATGCTGACAGTAGCCCAGTAGTATATGTGAGGGTATACTAGTTTTCATAATGTCCAAGTAGCTAAATGGGTAGAGATGCAGCCTAATGTTTAGTAGGTCTGAGTTCGCGTCTATAGCAGTGATGTCTGTAATTTAATGTATTATATATGTTTAATTTTAAAAACAAATTTATGAAATGTGGCAATGCTGCACTGTGCTGAACACTGCTTAAACATGCTAATGGCTACTTTTGTTTGCGTGGTGCTAAGCTGTGCTAAAACCTTGGTTGTACAAGTTTTCACACTGCTCACCTGCGCTTGGCTGGTTTGCACGATGTTAAGCAATCTAGCACTTTTTTGAATGTTGCTCAGTGAAGTGTAAGGGCAGGAAAACCGCCTGTATTAGGTGCAGTAAGCGGGAATTCTGCAACAGTCTTTGGAGTCTGATCACCTGGTGATATGGCAGGTGGTGCTGGTGAAGGTGCACACTTTTGAGCTCAGAGATGGGGTGTTCAGGAGTCCAGGGTCTTTGTTGGGCTCCTGTTAAAAAATCGTGAACCCTGGCTGCTGCAGGGCAGTTTCCAGGGCTCTGAGTGTAAGGCAGAGACCTGGGACCAGTTGGCCAGGAAACTAACCAGTGTTACTGGTATCCCTCACACAGGTGAGCAGTGTTGTCACCATTATGATGACCTGAAGAGGAGAAAGAGGGGAATCTTGGACAACTCAGACCAAGAAGCCAGAGCTGGGAATGCCCCACAAATATGCAAGCATGTTTTCCTCTGTTTTTCCAGTATGCAAGCTGAATGTCTGCAAAACTGGTATGCATAATGGTGTGCTTCTCTCCTAACAGCTGCAGCTGAGAGGGCTCGGAATGTCGAGTCCCATGCTGGACGCCTGGCCAGGTTGCACCACAAATGTGGTATGTACGGATTTGTTATGCTAACTGTAGTGCAATAAGCAAGCAAGAGTAAAGCATTTACTGCAATAAAGTATACACCATAAAAACTGTAGTGCAATAAATGGGCAAGAAGAGCTGTAGTGCAATAAATGAACAATAACAACCATATTGCAGTAAACAAACAATGCCAATAACAGTAAGCAAAATGGTGTACAGTAGGATTGTGTTGTCATAACAATTACAGTAGAGCTATATGCATTACTTGTCTATGGTAAGGTTGCTGCAGTCAAGTGCAACACTGTAATGTAGAATGCAAAACAAATTCAGTCACACAATACACTCTTTTCTTCCACTCCAGGAACAAATGGTATATGGTTGAGGTAGCCCATGTTATGAGCAGATGTGATTGTGATAACATTTCACAGGCATTTATCAGCAATACCAGTAAAGTTACATTTTTTGCAGATGTCCCCTGCAGTCACAGCTATTGCGTTCTATTTCAATGCCTGCCAACTAAGGCATGACAGATGTCTAGATTATGTGCTGTGCACAAACATGCCTCTCAAGAGTTACAATTTCACGTAATGTAATTAAAACTGCCTAATATGTGTGTCACAAGATTACCAGAAAAATGATTACCTGGAATGCAATGTATTACCAAATCTTACAGAACACCTTGCTAGTTATGGAAGTCCACATTATGTGAAAGTGTTCTGTGTAGTTGTGTACCTGCATTTGTTATTGCTTGTCCCATACTGACCCATGCTAACAGCTTGAGATGTATGTATGTACTACATCACCTATAGGAGAATTGTAGGTACTGTACTCAGAACTGACACTACACACCTTTAGAGTATTTACAGTCAGTATTTCCAGGGATATAGTCTGCATTTTCAGTAATGTATTCTTTCTCTGTCTCTCCTTCCCCACCCCTTATATTCATTTATTTAGTATTATGATTTAAGATTAACATGTATTGCTAAACTAACTATATTTTTGCAAAATGTGATGTAATATTGTTATGTGTTATTATAATTCACTATTAACATAATTTGTTAAACTATTTTGTGGCCCTTATGGTTTATTTCTTACTGGCATACTGTTGCCATACTGACTGTTATGTTATTTACTGTTGTGTTACACACACTATACATTAATATGTATTTAGATTAATTAAAATGATGTTCCATTCTGTTAATGCTAACAATGGTTTGGTTATTACTAACTTTAACTTATTGTTATATCTCATTCACCACAGCACATGAAGGTAGGTCAGTTCTGGCTGATCTGTCTACCTTGCCCCAACCAGACGTGGCACTGGGTCCCAGCACGTCTGGGACCCTGACCGATGGTGGCCCCTCTGCTCCCCTGCACTACCTGTGGCATCTGATAGTACTCCAAAGGATGGGGGCCACCCCCCTTTGGTAGTAGTACTCCACAGGATGGGGCCACCCCCCCTTTGGGAGCAGTGGTGAGGGGGTGTAGTCACTTGGGATGAGCTGCTGGTCTTGGTGCACAGGATAGTCTACTGGGGGTTTGACCACCACCTCCACCATATTAAGGGCATGTTGGCCGACTTGGTGGGGCAGCCACACCCTGGTGCCCAGCCTCCAGCACTGCCACCCTTGGTGCAGTGAAGGAGCAGTACCAACAGTCCCATGGGTGAGGATGTGAGTCACGATGCTGCCGTTTACAGGCACATGGGACTTGGATTCCACAATACCCTCCTTATCCAAGGTGTTCACCCCCTCTCATGTGCCACACACCACCCCTGCCTGCTGTCTTTTCTGTCTGTAAATGCAGCTTCACCTACCCAACTTACCCCCCCCCCCGCAAAAAAAAAAAAAAAAAAAAAAAGACACCTGGCGCAAAAAAAAAAAAAAATTTTTCTGAGGAAGTCTAATTTGGACGAAAGCGGAGAAGAAAAAAGTTTGACCACTAATCCAGTTGTGGGTCTTTGTAACTGAGTATTGGTGGATGTTTTGTACATAATAGTGCAGGTATTCATGTACTGCTTTTTTCTTTCTTATCACAGGTGACTGGGGGTGTTGGTCTCTGTCCCCTGCATAACCTGATGTCAGTGTCACTTCGAACTCTGATGATGATGGTGGCTGCAGTGAGGCACAAGTGGGGGTGTTGGGGGCTAAGTCTGTCACAGAGTTAGCCATCCCTGTTCTGCCTCCATTGTCACTGCACACAGTCAGTATGCCCACACATACTCAATCCCCGGAGGCCACAGATATTAGACAGTCAGAGGGTGGGGACACTGAACAGGAAAGTGTGGCAACTATGACTCCAGTGAGTGTAGGCACTGGCCATCAAAAGAGAGCTGGCGAGGTCCTACACATGCTGATTGATGAGTGCTCATAGGGGGCCTACTGTCTGTCTACCACCTGTTGCAGGTGTCACATCGCAGGTTGTTTCAAGCTGTCATGGAGGCACAGGCATGTTCTGAACAGAACACCAGACTTATGCTTAGAGTTATGGATACAGCTCAGTCTGATATCTGTGACTGCCTCCATCACATTGAGGACACCCTGGATCGGTTGACTGATGCAGTGGATGGAAGGTGGACTGAGAGAGTGTCTGTTTGGACTGCACATTGTCTGTGCTGGAACGTGGTTGGAGTTGAGCGTCGGACTTGTGGACATAGGTCAGCAACCCCATCTGCTGAGAGCCCACATGGCTGTGCACACCCTCCCGTAGTGGCAGTACATCCAGCACTACAGAGGGTAGTGTGCTGTCCTCACCACAACGTGGCATGCCATCAGCTAGTGGTCCTTGGCATTCCCATGCGGGACATGGTCCCAGCAGATAGCAGTCACCGTCTGGTACCAGCATCGCTTCTGGCCTTGGGCATGGAGGTGCCAGTGCAAATCCTGGCAGAGACAGTTCCTGTGTTTGGGGCCAGAGATGGTGAACTGTCAACTCTACCATGTATGGTCCAAAGCTGTCTAACATACACACATGTAGGGCTAGCACTGAGCTTGACTGTGTACACACACACACACACACACACACACACACACACACACACACACACACACATCCCACTGCCAAATGCAGGTCACCTACAGACACACGCAACACCTTTCCATGGTCTATCTTACCTGCTTCCCTTCCTGACATGCACACATGCTTTCAACCTATTGGGTCAGCCTAGTCCTCCTGCACCCCCACACAACACCCTGTGCAGCTGATACCTGTGCCACATCCCTGACATCCTTGCCATCAATGCAGGGAAATGAAGTTATGTGTCTGATGCACAGGGTGACTATATTAGTTAATATGTGCTTGTGTAATGCAGTGTTGTTTTGCCATACCACTTGTAGTGGTTAACGACAGAACTAACCATGTATGCTGTCATTTATTATGACTACATCACATACTTCTTTGTACCGTATGATGTACTTGCTGTATAATTACAAAATGACAGGTGTGGCACTGACCTGTTTCAGGAGTCTGCTGGGGTAACCTGTGGATACACAGCAGCAATAAAGCAGCACAGGATGGCATGTCAGCACAGGAGAAGCATGTCTTCAGCAAGATACAGCACTATAACTGCATGGCTGCATAGGTTCATGTGTGTATACCAGGTTGACAAGGACAATGATGGCATTCAGTGTACTTGTGCATCCTTAATCTGTGAACAGGTTTGCTACCCTTGATAAGTGTCACCAGGGTTTTGGGAGCTCACGTATTTACAAGCTGTGGTGACGGAGATGATTCATATACAAATATCCTGTTTCCAGTGCAGACAGTTGCCCGACACCTGCTATGATTGTCATGTTCTACATCCCATTTTGTAAGCTGCACATGCTGTGTCACAGCAGATGTGTGCTACACATGGTTGGGTGGCCTATTTCATGTACGGGGTACTGTCTGTGTTACATATCTGTCTCTGCAGCATGTACTGTGTATACCACAGTGATGGTGTAGGCATGTAGAACTGGTGAGATGTGTTAGTCCTGTCATGGATATGCAGGAGGTGCACCGTGGGATCTGACACCTCCCTGTATGGAGCCATACACATCACCTCCAAGGCATTTAGGAGACAGACTACACATTTACGGTCATGACACTGACTCCATAGAACATGTTATCTATACTGTGTAGTGGTGTACCATGGAACCTATGTCGCTGCTACAGTTGTATGATATGCCTGTATAGTGACACAGCAAGGGTGCCATTGCACACAATGATAGCTGTGATGACTGCCATATTCAGTATAGCAGTGATGGTCTGGGATTTACATCCAAAACCTGTTGGTGTAGGTTGTACAACAGTGAATGCATCTCCACATCTTACTGACCAGTGAAAGTCAAAGGCTACATTACCCTGTGTCCATAACTCCATGTGTAATGGCTGAACTGTGTGCGGTGTGCAAACACTACAGTGTTTTGCAGGGGTGGATGGCTTCCCCACAGGGTAGTATTGTGCAGTCGTTAGCAGTTAGTCTTTGTCAGTGGCTCAAAGTACAGCTGACTGTGCCTTAGGCCATCCTGGATAACTGTTGGTTCTGTGTGGAAGTCTGTGACTGCTCCCAATATGCAGTCACTTGCTAATGTACTCAGTCAGAGCCCACTGACACAGGCTGTGACTGCAGAGAGCGAATAGGTAGACGGGGTACACCAATAATGGAGGATGGTGATCCCCACTGGTGACTACTGTCATTGCAGCGAAGGTGTCCCAATGCTATGTTCCCAGAGTATGACTGTCAGACACTTGCCTATCCACCAGCTGATAATAACAGTCTGTACATGACATGCACAGTTTCCAGCAAGGCTTGCTGGCCTCTTATTGTCTTACACCTTGTCACGCTATGGTTGGTGAAGTGAGACATATGTCTGACATCAGTGTAATAGTCAATCAGCTGCGCTGGTTACAGTTGGTATGCATGATCTGGCCTTGAGCAAAAGTAGTAGTGTTTGGTCTAGTGTCAGTGCTCATATACATGCTATCTTCTGTCATGTCAGGTGACATGACTGAGAGATCTGGGGACTCCGCTTGGCACTACATGCTACTTGTCTTCGTGCAAGTCAGTGTTGCAGTTACTTCCAGTATGTTGCAGAAAAAGAGTCATGGAAGGTGTCTGTGCAGAGCACAGACAAACGCATTAGGGAAGTGTAATATGTGCACACTGTGTTGCTTAGTCATGCTGTGGCTTACTTGCCCAAAGTATGGTCCAGGTCCTTACCTACAATGCCTGCAGCAGTGCCATGACATCCCCATGCAGGGAACCAACTTATTGCATCATGTGTTTACCAATATAAGTGACCAGTACAGCACCCCCATTGTGAAGTCCTCTCTGGTGGGATCTGGCCGCAGATCAGTCTCCTTAGAACTACCTGCATGTATCCCTCCTTGCAGACAATGCAGACATATATGTCAAGACAACCATTTATTGTCTGCTGTGGGATGGTTGACATAGCCTGACTGCACCTCCCCCTTCAGATTGGATAGGCAAGTATGCAGAGCATCACACTCATGCATTATGTCAGCAGCATTACAACATCATGAACTCGGCTGTATGTGACAGGAGGGACACAGGTTCATCATGGCTCGGCAAAGGTGACTGGTGAACAACTGCCATTAGCAGGCTGTACAATAACAAGTGAACAGTGCTGTGTGGCAGTTGGGATTAGGAATGCCCCCCCCCCAACATGGAGGTAGTACCTTCTCAGCTAAAAGAAGTGGATATTGTTGTTGTGATGTTGAGTACACACAATAAGTGAATTAGCCACCCACGCAAAGCAGAACCACAATGCACAGTGTAGTTACACGTGTGACCTCAAAGGGCTCATATGTCATAATGCCATATATGATGGGTCTGGACTCGTACATAACCTGTACACCCACACTGTCTGCATCAACTACACTCCATTGTCCCCACCACATCTGACACATGACATTCCTACAACCTGCCCATAACTTCCAGATTTACAGAGCAGTTCATAACTGGCCTCTCAATGGAAGATCCGCAGCATCTATTGCACATGCTAACAGTCCGGGCTGCATCCCACATGTGATCTGACAAGGATTACTAATGCAGTTGGGACACCCTTGCAATCATACCTACACTACTGGCTGCACACCAGCTGAGTGGGCAACGGCAACTGTTATATCCTTGTACAGAGGTGGTGCATCCACTGACCAACATAACTAAACACCTAACTATCACAAAAAATGCCACGAGCGATGCCTTCCAACTAACACCGTTTATTAACTTTAAACGCAAAAGTACAACACGTTTTTCATTCCGCTAAATTGCGAAACTTCTTCAGAAACAGTTCTCTACTCACACAGGTGCTTATATTTATAATTTCTTTAGTATTTCATCCTAGAATGGCGCCAAAAACAAATCAATTAAAAATGTAAATATTTAAATTCCTTAAAGATATCTTAACCATAATATACGATACTCTAAATTGCACTTTCATACAATACATTGTTCCAAACTTCTCAAACCAGTGAAAATGTTTCAGATCAAATTGCAGGCACATAAATTAAATTAAATTAAAATCTCAACCATCCCAACCACAATATACGATGCTTTAAAGTGTATATACACGCAATAAATTATTCTAAGCTTCTCAAACAATGAACAGATTCCAAATTGGAATGCAGACATATGAAACAAACTAAACACCTCTTTGAGTATCCATATCTGCCCATAGGGGGCGATCATCATGGAGCTGATCAGCACCCATATATGTGTTCTACACACGGTTGACTGTACACAGTTTGGATGTGTGACAGGGGAGCATGACTGTTACACGTAGTGGACATTTCTGAAGCAGTCACCATGGGCCTGGGTGAGGATACATTAGGGGATACAACCCCCTACACTCAGCCAAGCTGTCTGACTGTATCCTCTGGTCAGGCAAAATTTACAAAGCACCCACTTTGGGCATCCACGATACTGTCAATGTAGGGTCACTAAGTGGCCCATTGCGGGTACACACAGGCAACATAGGGACATCTGCCTCCAATAGCTGATCTGTCAGCAGCAGTGCTCAACAGGGTGCAAACCTGTGTACTCTACTGCTTGGAATCCATTCAACCACAGTACACGTGACTACTGACTGATTATGTCTAACAATGTTGGCTGATGCCTGCAAATTGTGAGAATTCAAGAGTGTCTGTGGTATGCCACTATCCTGCAAGAGGGTATTGTGAACACATGCTTGTTGACATAGTAATGGCCATACACTCCATGCAAACATATGTGTAGTATTACATCAGTTAGAACTGTGTACCTGGTAAGTAGCACATCAGTCGCAACATGTGATGTACATACTCGGGGGTGAACAAATGGCCACACAGACCTGTCCAGACAGATCTACAGCTTATGTGCCTCAAATCAGCATGTCTCTGCAGTGGTATGGCAGGAATCATATGGCATAGCTGAGGCCACAGTCACCTGTAAGTGACCTACTCATAACCTCTATGTACTCTTCCCCCAGCATGCCAATATCTGAGTGCAATGGCCATTTGGTGATCTACCTTTCTAAGCAGTACTGGCAGTTGCACGCAACAGTATGGTCCCTCACAAGGTCACTTTACGTCTTCAGTATGTGTTCAATGGGGATAGTCTGCAATGAGTGTCATTGTCACCTGTGGCATATAGACTAGTCAAAGATGATCTGTGTCTTGCATAAGGGGCAATGTGTGACCCTGCTTGATTGCATATGCTGCCTATCTGTAGGAGGCATAGTAGATGGATAGCCCACTGTAAGGACATTAACCTCGAGTGTGACGTTGGTACTACTTGCTTGTGAGAGTGCTGTGTCTGGTAGACTTAAACACACCCTTGACACAGAACCCAGCCTAATGGCACACAGAGCACTCAGTGCACCTCACCACATGCCATCTGTATGATTGGCTGGGCGACCAATATCTCAACACAGGGTGTCTGCCTGTGTCCCCCTTGGACTGGGGCATTATGTGCTGATCCTGTAAATATGGGTCTAAAGTTGTCTGATTGTGAGGACTGTATAGCCATTATGCCAATGAAGTTCAAACATCCTGTGGTTCCGTAACATGGTGTAAAATGCTCTAACAGGCTGATATACAACCACGGCTACACTGGAAGTGATGCTAGCCAAAATCACTGCGTACAGGACACACAAAGGCACACACGTAGTGCAAGTTGGCTGTAATGTAGGTGGGAACACTAGCCTATGTAATGGTACAAACTACAGATCACAGTACTGATGCATGCAACAAATCTCATGTCTGCTATTACTTTCAGTTCAAGACATATTATCCATAACGACATCAGCAGGCCTTGTTGTGGTCAGTCCTTTGGGGGGGGGGGGGCACATCACACGCTACAAATAAAATACTGCAAAACCCTACCTATTACTATGTTATCAAGATGATCATATTTATGTCATCTGGACACGTGTGTACACCAATTAGCCTATCTAGTCTTACACACTATAGATCACAGTATTTATCGCACGTGGCACAACTTAAATTTGGATACTACACTGTCTGCTGGTAGTCTTAAGGTGGGTGACATCATCAGGCCTTGTAGAAGAGGGCAGTGTGGAAGCCAGCAGCAGGTTACAGGGCCAAAAAAGTGCATAACCATTGCAGGTGGATAGCTCATGAGGGCATGGCAGTTGTTCTGCAGTGGGATACACGCACATGCACACATGCCTAGAATGAGATTAGTACCCCTACCTATCTATTCTTATTCACTATAGATCACAGTACTTCATGCACCACAGGTTGAGTCTGTTTGTATATGTGATTGCAGGCACAGTACTTCTGCATTACACAAACTAGGCTTGTGTTGAGCAGCATCTGTGGTCTGCAGAGTGATATTGCTTCATACTGTTATCTTCATCTAGTATCCTAGCAGTGGTATAACTGTTATTATCCTAGCTATGTGTACACACTTACCATTATGGCCATATGTGTGTGCTTGCAGATAGGCAAACCTGTGGGCAGGAACAGTGTGCCCTGTCCATGCGTGCAATGACAACATTATACATTACACCACTTGCTCACCTGCGTCTCTGTACATGGTGACATCCAGGAGGCACAGGGGTCTGTAGATAATTGGATTTGTACTGTTGCACCCTTAGTTTGGACCATTTGAGCAACAGTATGGATGTGTGATAGTGCTGATTTACTCACCATTATTAGGGTATGTAGGACAGTACAGACCATCCACACGCACATTTATTTAATTAACAGGAGTGTGTATGTACTCACCATTATTAGGGTATGTAGGACAATACAGACCATCCACACACACATTTATTTAATTAACAGGAGTGTGTATGTATATGTATATGTGTTATGTATATGGGGAGTCTATGTATCATTGTGATATATATCATTATATGTCTAGTTGACACTACATAGCGATAGATATACTGTATATATGAGAGATGGTGACAGACCGATATGTCTGTATGTATAGACATATTTATACATAACAGGTCAGTCTGATGATGGGGCAGCAGAATTGTGCTCATTTTAATCAAGTGTTTAGGCATGCCCAGTGTGACTTTCAGTACTACTAAGGTTACTCCTGGCCATACCTGCCTGTACTCCAGTCCGGGATTTTGTGTGCTACAGACTATACCTCTCAACTCTCCAGGGTTTCGCAGAATGTCCAGAGGTTTGCCACATAGTTTTGGTGTGTTCCTCATAAACTTTTGTGGTTTTCTGCCCTAAGTACATCCAAGTGATTTGCCAGAAGTCACTAAATAGTGACATACATTTGAGTTTCTGACTTGAAATCCTTAAGAAAAATATCTGTTGAAACAAACCCTGTTATTTTAGCAACTGTTTAAGTTTGAGAGCAGTATTTAACATATGCCCCTATTTGTGGGCCTTTGTTCCCCCCCATTTTGTTGGACTTTGAACATATTACTTGCACTGAGAGGTATGTTACAGACATTGACATTTGTCCCTCTTTCTACAGTACTGCACATTACTCAGTATGTCCATGGCATTCCCCAGCTGTCTGCTGTATTTAATGTGACCAAGGTTCATAATGTTACACCACCCACAGACTGATTGTCTGTGAAAACATCAACATAATAAGGCCCCACATGCAAAAGATGTGCCTACTTCCAGATTAGAAGTATCAACACCATCATCCATGCTAACTTCCCTAGTCCACTGAGCCACACAGGGTGCCAGACAGATTGGAGTCATTCATCACACAGTCGACAGCATACATATGTACTTTGTTAGTCCTGCATTATGTGTGGCATACAATATGTGATTGAGTTCTATGTTACAGCCCTGAGATTGCCTCGTCTGCTGATATACCATTGCTGACTTACTGTTAAAACAGTTGTATGGGAACACTGCTGTGTTGGGGGTGGGGGAACAACAGCACATGATCTGCTGGAACAGACAGTAGTCCATATATCATGTGACCCCACTGTTTAACATCTCCCTTGACTGATGTAGTGAATATTCAAGCCATGAGGCCTAGTGATTATTAGGGAACACATACTATTGGACTGGACATCTGTAGTCCCATGTGGATCTTACTTCTGCCCACATAGCCCACAATATTTCCTTGCATAAATGCAGCAGATCAATAAATATGATACCATATTATAGTAATCCTTACAAGTAGTGTGTAGGTTAGAGACTTACCTTGCGAATGCAGCAGTTGACAGGACTGTAGCTCAGCGCTGACTCTGTGTGATGCAAGCAGTGCACAGCCTATACATGGATAGGTACAGGTTGTGTAGGTTGTTTGGCATCAACAATTTTACTGTATGTATTTGAGTTAGGAGTAAGGTGTCAGTCTCTGGGGCCCTAGGTTGTCAGTTAATGTGCTATGCTTTGTCTCTTAGCCAAAGCCAGGGAGTACCGGGCATGCCTATGTCTGCCTACGGTGACATCGTCCGGGGGTTCTTCCTCCAAGTCCTCCTTTGACTGTGGCTGTGGTGACCTATGCACTTGTGGGGGGGGGGCTGTGTATCCCTTCCCTTTTCTGATCCTGCTGCAACTGTTTCTAATACTGTGAAGATATGTGCACATGTGGCTGGCGAGTATTGCAGGGCTCCACCAGATATATCGAGGCACTGAAACTGTGACTTCAGAAGGCCCAAACACACACACTGTATGATGATCCTAGTTTGTGCATATGTCTCATTATGGCATTCATTAGTGAGTGTGTGTGCATTTCTGATGGCTGTCATCATCCAAGGTTCCAGTGCCTAGCCAGCATCCTCCAGTAAATGGCCGTGTGGAATGTCCCCCTAGCAAACATCTGGTACAGCTGTAATGCGTGCCAGATATGGGAGTTGTGATAACTGCCAGTACATGCATTCATGATAAAGCCCTGGGCATTGCACATGACCTGGCAGTTGAGTGGACTGGTACTCCTTGTGGTTGATGTAGATTCTACCCTCCTCACTGGGTGGTAACTTGATGTGTACATGAGTGCAGTCTGTGGCACCCAGTACCTCAGGGTAGTGTGCTACATGGTAGAAGTGTTGCATATTGCTGGCCCTCACCTCAGCAGTTAGGGGAAAAGAAATGTGCTCACTGGCATGTGGTAGCATGGCATCCAGGAGCTTCAGCATCTAGCACATACAGATGTAACAGACCTGCAGTAGCCCCTGGCATTCTCTCAGTTAAAATTCCCAAGTCTGCACTCCAGTGGTGCAGAGTATGGGGGAAAATCAGACTGTAGGGTGTGTGCATACTTTATAGTGCACTGCTGTAGGTGCTGATTGTGTGATTGGCTACCTGTGATGCATTCCACCTGACTAATATATCATTAACATTATTTTAATGGTCCTAGTTGTTGAACAGAGGTTAGAACTAATCATGTCACTGGCTTTTACACACAATCAGCATTGCGGTGCCCTGTATTTAAATAAAGCTTATCAGTCAGTGTACACACCCCTGCCGACTTCTGTGCTTCAGCACAAACATGCTAAAACTCACTTCCCTTAGCTAAACAAAGCATAGAAGTGAGTGCACACACTCCTGCAAGGATACACTCAGCACCGTGGCGCCCCGCACAAACAGGCTGAAATAAGCTTAGAAGTCATTGGGCACACCTTCCCCTGATGTCAGCTACCTCCTGTGTAAACAACAACATGGTTCTCTGCATATAAAAAAAGGGATATGCAGACACGATTACCCCTTTGTGCTATTCAGTAACTCCACTTCATTTGCATCAAGATCCATGCTCACTGCCTGGAAACTGCATCCAAAGCCCTACCACATTATTAACAGCACCAGTGCACCATTGCAGATACTTCACTCAGGGTGCTATAATGCATGTTTGTTACATAATATTAATTTTGTTTTTTCCATTTTTTTTTTATTTTATTATAAAGCATGTTTGCGCACTGCGACATGCTGCTCAAACATGCTGAGAGGGTCTATATTAGATCATCGAAGTGTTAATACTTCGAATGGTCTAATATCGAACTGAAAACAGTAAGTGCTGAAAATAGCGAAGCTGCAGATATTTTCAGCACTGTGGTGGAAAGTTACGGGTTGGGTTCAGGTAAGTGTGCGATTGTGTGGACGTTAGGGTTAGGGCGGGGTATGTGAGTTAGGGTTAGGGCGTGGGTGAGATGAGTGTGTGATAGTGATGGACTTTAGGGTTAGGGTGGGGTATGTAAGTTAGGGTTAGGGCGTGGGTGAGATGAGTGTGCGATAGTGACTGACCTTAGGGTTAGGGTTTGGGTTAAGTATAGTGGATAGATAGTACTGTATATACAGTTTAGTGTAGGGTTAGATGTAGGATTGTAAGTGTATGTGTGTGGATTGCTGCTTTTTGGTGTGCTTGTGGTGTGTGTGTGTTTCTCAGAACAGTGAATTTTTTCCCAGGGAAAAAAATTTGCTGTTCTGAGCTTTCGATGTTTTTAGAGTTCATGGTTAGAAGTTCAAGGTTGTTGTATTCGATGATCTGCTGTTTCGTTGAACTGATTTCGACCCTGCTGAGATTATTAGAAAAATAAATTTAATTTCCTTTAATTTCTCAGACACACTGAGGAAAGTTTTGCTCATATCTGTATGTGCTGTGCCATTTCTGTTCATCTATTTACATTTTTACAGCCCCTTTTGTCTGTCTATATTCCTGTACACGTAATTTTTCCATGTACACTACGGACACTGACACGGGGTCTGCAGAGCTGCCTGTCTGCTTGCTGGATTGCTCTACCTGCCTCATTTGCATGAGATTCACCTGTTTATGAGGTGATTTGCATGCCAAGGAAGTTTCCGTGTAGGCGCGCTCATGCACGCCGCTCACCAGCGCTGACATGATCTTAAAGTGTTCGCAGCCATGTTAGCAGCTCGCCACAATGCCTACAAAGGAAAAAAAAATGTGTAGGCTTTATTGAATTCCCCCAGTAGCTATTACATTTGTAATATTTTGTAAATGAGTTACATTATCTCTGCAACCACACAAGTTACACACATACAGTCAGCAGCATTTTATTCATCTAGCTGAGAGCTTTCATACGAGGCTAAGGAGTTCTGCCTGTGTTACTTGGTTGTTGAGATATTTAGAAAAATGTGAAAATTATATCTATATAAATTAATATCATAAAAAGAACTGTTAATATCTGTCTGCACTAAACAGATGTCAAATATTAATGCAGCTGAGATTGCCATTGTGTAAGGTTTAAGATGAAATCTTTTAAAACCATGGACATAGCATGGTTTTGGAATTACTGATGTAAATATGAACAAGCAATATTTAATACCTAGAGGCATCAGTAGGAGTTAACTGCAGATGCACCTGGAGGTGTCACTTGGATGCAGTGAGTTAAGTAAAAGCATAGCAAATCTGTTGGTTTAACAAACTCCAGTAATCCATTTGTTTTTTTGAAACTGCATACCAGAGTTTGTACAGTGTTTTCTGGACTACTGGAAAATTGGTTTGATTTCCATGTAGTCTGGAAACAAAACAGTTGGCAACCCTACTGTGGTTGGTAGTCTCTAGGAAGGCTAGACAATAGGGTTCCTGTGCATCTTCTGTCACCAGTAGCAAACTGAAGCGTTAATCCCACACTGATTCTTGAGATGTGGTTTGTAGGCTTGCCCAGATGTTTTTGATTTCAAAAGTAGGATGTAGGAAGATGAATTAATACTGTACTTACTGCAGTGTGGACTAAACAGTGGGAAGATACAAAAGAGAGAGCAACAGAAGTTTTAACAGTCTAAGGGGAGGGCCTTCCTAGCTTGACCTTATTGTGCTCAGTAGTATGAGCAGACAAGATGAGACTGGGAGGAACTTCCAAAGTCAAATATACAAAAGGGGTGGACCACTCGAGCCACTGAGTTTAGTAACACAACAGAGAAAGGACAGGGGGGGGGGGGGGGGGGCTTAGTCTCACAACAGCAGCAGTTCACTGATAACTCCAAAAGATTAAAGCTTTTTCGTTTTCTGTTAACATTAAATAACAAATACTGCTTCCTATCTGCAGCAAGGGATCACCTAGCCTTAATAATTTTGCAGTTAGAGCAGAGAACAGTAAAGAAATAGAATCAGACAATTGTGTAATTATTCTTGACTGATCATTGCCTCCTGTTTAATATGTAGGAATTGTGGTATAAAACTGGGTGGTACAAATTGTTTTCTTTGTTGCAACTGTCCATTTGTGTGCATGCATATGAATGCAGACTATTGAAATTAAGATTCTGTACCAAGTTTTTAACTCTAAGTCAGATATAAACTGTAACTCTGAAATAATGTTTTATTTTCCTTTGGTAGTTTTCAAGAAGTGTGTACACTACATATTTTTCTAATTGGGTGAAAGATGGTGGCAGCAGTTTTGCATTCCAATGGGATGGAATCTGCAAGGACAAGTTGCAGATATGTGTCAGAGGGCAATATAGTTTCTGCTTTTTTGAATTTATGGTGTAAAACAGGTCTGGAACTGAACATTTATAGGGGATTTTGAAGAGGAGGTAGTGGACATTACTAATGTTAATTTTAGCTCGAGATTGATGGATGGTGGGGAAAGGGAATAGTGTTAGTGTGTAAATTGTTTAAGAAATTAAGTGAGGCACAATCCTTTGAAGAGATGAATTGTTGGTGTGCAACAGTGATGCAGTGGAGTTATAATTGGAATATGCTATCGACATTTTAACTTCTCTCATAGGTTCATAGGTTCATACTAAGCTATCTGCCCAAGGGCATTTATAAGCCTAGCCCATAGTTATGTGGCTTTCGCCACCCCTTTAGTTTGAATAAAAACTATGCCTATCATTTTTCTGTGCCTCTGTCAAGCAGTGACACTGAAGTAATCCCTGGGGTATATCTGCGATCTCCCATCCATTGGTCAAGATTCCTCTTGAACAAGGCCAGCGAGGTGCTCTGCCTCACATGTACCGGGATTTTGTTCCACAGCATAGGGAGTCTCTGGGTGATGAATCTGTCCCTCCAGCACTGCTGGAATTACATTATTAAGCACTCTCAATTAATTTTAATGTTCCTTAGAGGATAATGTATTTTTATTGAAAAGTAAATTTTGTTTTTATTACTATCCTTGTGTCATATCTTAGGTTCAGTAAATCATTAATCGTTAGTTTCTGTATGTGTCAAGATTGGTCTCTGAATCTCATAATGTTTCTGTGAAACCAGTGTCTTTTAATGGGGTAGAGGGAATTCTGTGTAAGAAGAACAGAATTAAAATAGTCGAGAGCAGAGCAGGGTACAATAGGATCCATTACTTGAAGTCAGCAGATGCCGATCTAGTAGAAACATGTTTGTTGACTAAGCTGCACATTGACAGAGGTATGAAGTGCGGAACCAGACACATGGAAATGGACAAGTTCCCAGAGGACAGGGTGCAGCAATGTTCAGCAATACCAGCTCATGAATGCCATAAATGTGAAACAGCATTTGTCAAGCACACATTGCTGCAGCAAATGAAATCCTGAGGAGTCACAGATGTTCAAAAGCACATGCTGGAACAAGGAGTGTAGTAGTCAGCACTATGCACTTGATTTTCCTGCTTTCTGTTTCTCCACATTGTTCATCCTTTCTATCCATGACCCTAGAATAGGCCAGTATAGGTAATCCCTGCTGCTGTAGACAACCCTTTTGCTGGCTGTCTCAAAAAATCTTACAACCTGTTTTGTCTTTCATTCTGTAGTCATTGCATCATCTGTTTGACTTGAGGGCAAATTGAGGCTATTTTGTGGTCAACCGGCTGCATCAGTGAAGGATTGTTTGACGATCTGAAAACCTGCACTGTGAAATAATTTTAAAAGGGGACTGCCTATTTATTGGGAAGAATAATGAAGTTGGTTATCCTTTGCAGAAGGGAAAAGCATAATGTTATGTGAATATTTATGCAGCTGAAATAACATTAATCCAATAGCAGTACAGTAGTCATGGGAAGTGTTTGGTAGGAAATGAATATGCAAATGTATATGGCTGGTTGGTTAGAAGTTTGTCAAGAAAGATATTTGATAGAGTCCCTGGTTTTGGAAAAGTTGCCATTTGAATGAGTTACAAGAAGTTAAACATAAGTGGAGATTTTGTAGACTTGATTATATAAAACACTGAGCAGTTTTATTTTAGGTTTCCAGGTTAAATAAATTTAGTAAATGCGAGGATGGAATAATTCTTCAGTGCGTTTTAGACGCGATGATGAGAATGGGGAGAGTAGTATGCTGCGGTTTTATAGAGTTCACTATGGACTCGTCTTTCATAAATTCAGCTTTTTTTTATAAATGATGCCTTTTATCATCTTTTTACATTGTCTTTGACCTTGGTCATTGTCCCCTGGCTATTCTGCCTCTCTCCCCCTAATAATACTTCCAAAATTTTCTTTATTGTAGATTCCCCTTATAACCGCTATTCTAATTTGTTTTGTATTTGCCTCATTAAGCTGAAAACTCAGATTCTACAGATTTTCTCCTTTCTTATCCCCTCCCCCACACCATTCTTTTAGGCTCATAGGTAAATACTAGATTACCAATCTGCAGACTATTACATGAGTAGCCATTACTGGAGGTCAGACTCAAACCTTGTACTTTGTATCTGTGAGGTTAAAACCCTAACTGTTATGCTAACCCTCTTTCTCTTAAGTGTTTAGCTAGGTTTACCTTCATAATGTCAACAATAACATATGTGACCCATTAAATATCTGACTCAAAATGTCAGAAACCGCACTTTTTAATGCTTAAAACAGCGAAAGTGCTACACAACTAATTTGACAATCCAGAAATGTTGTATATGTTCGAAACATCCGACATTTCCGGATGTCTCCAAACACTGTTATGCAGGGGGGGCAAGCCCCCCTGCACCCCCCACACCCCCTGCTAATTTAATCTACTAACTCCAAGATCGCACTACAGTGAGGGAAGGGGTACGTGTCCCTGTAGTGCATTCTGCAGACGGAATGCCGAATTCGCTCATTTGAATTCACAATTCTTTTTTTCGACATTTAAAAATTTGCCATTGTACTTTTGTACTTTAGGGCATTGAAAAAAGTGATCACGATCTTATGAAGGTAAACTGTTTCGCTATCTTGCCCTTGCAGGCCATTTTAAGCCTAGCTAATTTCCCTTTCAGAGGTGAGAGTAAAACCCTGTTCCTTGTATCTATGAGGTAAACATCTTAACCATTATACCAACCCACAATCTCAGAATCAAACCTTGTAGCTTGTGTTTGTAAGGTAAATACCTTAACCTTTATGCCATCCCCCACCTTGATCTTATGTGTACTAATTTGCAACCATAATTATATAGATTGATTCTATTTCTCATACATTGCCTCCCCTCCATTTTATTGGTCAAACCATATAAACCATGTCATCTGCAGAGGTTACTGCTTCTACTACCTTCTTTCACAGTTTGATACTCTGTGCCATTTATAATTTCCCTATTAGACACCCTTGCCTGAAACTTATATGTACTTTGAACTTATTGTCCACTATTTAGTTGCTTCCATTATCAGTCTATCTAAAAGTTGTATTAGTAATCTTGGAATGCTATAACTTTTAGTACAGTATGTGTGTGTGTGTGTGTGTCTTTTGGCTTTTCCCGTTTAGGGGTCGCCACAGCAGAACTCTGGTCCGCTAATGATTGGCAGCACATTTTTACGGTGGCGAGTTGCCAGCCTGACGTTAGTACAGTAAATTTGATTATTGATTCATTCAGGTGGTTCACTGGGTCACAGTTTATTTATTTACATTTGTTTACCGGGAAATTCCGACTGGACGCAGGTCCTTTTTCAGCGGATGCCTGGGAAGAAAAGCTCCACATCATGTACATGATAGAGATACAAAGTTGCAGCAATAGTAAACAACATTACAGGTTGTTGGCTTTAATACAATAACAAGATATTGATTATCAACAGTATATACAGAAAATGTTGCAAGTTAAGATAGTTTCTTGTCATTTATAATATTAGTAACAAAGTTGTCAGACAAGATGTTAAAGTATGTTAAGACAACTAGCTATTTATGACTGTGGTTAGTAGTGGCAGTAGTATAGTTGGGTTAAGAGTCTAGGTGGGGGGGGGGGTAAGGGTGGGGGTGTTAGTCTGGATTAGAACAGGGACAAAGCCAGTGCAAATTTAAGTGGAATTTGAGTGCGGTCTTGAAAAGGCTGCTGGAAGGTAGAGTAGTAGGGTGGAAGATTGTTCCAAAGTTTAGATATGGTACATGAAAATATGGCTTCTCCTGCTGAGTTTATGGGTTTGATAACAGTGAGTTGATTTTTGTTGCTTGATCTTAGGGGCCTAGTGGGGTGATAGGGTTGGAGAAGGGTTTGAAGGGAAGGGATGTAAAGGGGGTAGTTAATAAGTTTATGAGCGAGGGTGAGTTGATTAAAGTGAAGGAGTTGTGGGAGTTCTAGCCAGTTTAGTTCTTTAAGGGAGTTACAGTGATGGCTGCGGTAGGAGGTTCCAGTTGCAAATTTAGCAATTTTGTTGTAACAAGCATCCAGCTTGTGTAGGTCTGTCTGTCTAAGGTTGGTAAGTATCGGGGATGAATAGAGTAGGGTGGAGATTAGCTGGGAATTGGCTATGGAGATTCTAGCTGCCTTGGTTAGGAATTGGCGGCTTCGATATAATGCACCAAGTTTCTTGTAAACTTTTTTTATTGTGAGAGATATGTGGGTGTCATATCTAAGTTTGTTGTCTATTTCCACACCAAGTAATTTTGTGTGTTCTGATGGAGAGATGATGGTATTGTCATTGGCAAGAGTGTTGAAGTGGGTGGTGTTTTGGGTGGCTTTGGAAGGTTGGAACAGGAGAGGTTTTGTTTTACTTGGGTTGAGTAGGAGCTGAGCATTGGATAGCCAGCTTTCTACAGAAGAGTGTGATTTGTTGTAGTTCTGGTAGAGTGGGGGCAGAGCAGATAAGAGTAGAGTCATCTGCGTACTGTATAAAATCTGCTTGTGTGGTGGCAGTATGTAGGTTGTTAGTGAAAAGTGAGAATAGCAGAGGGCCAAGGATAGACCCTTGGGGAACTTCGAGAATAACTGGGAGGCGAAGTGATGTGTTATTGTCCCAGATTACTAATTGCTGGCATCCGTGTAGATAGCTGTGGAACCAGTTGCAGGCTGGTTGTGAGAAGGAGAGGTTGGGGAGAGTAGAGAGTAGTAGCTCATGAGATGCCATGTCAAAGGCCTTTGAGAGATCTAGAAATATGGCAGTAAAGAGGCCATTGTTTTTGTGATGAAGTATAGTGTTAGTGAAGGAGAGCAGAGTGGAGGTAGTGCTGTGATATGGCCTGAAACCATGTTGGGTTTTGGAGAGAAGATTATTAGCTAGGAGGTAGTTGGAGACCTGGGTGTTGATACATTTTTCAAGTATCTTGGAGAGAGGGGAGAATATAGCAATGGGGTGGTAATTAAAGAGGTCAGTGGAGGGGGTGCCTTTGTGGAGGGGAATGATGTGGAATATTTTCCATATCGAGGGAACATAGCCTTCTGTTATGGAATGGTTGATTAGAATTGAAATTGGGTAGGCTACTGTATCAGATGCAATTTTCAAGTATTCACAGGGGAGGTTGTCAGCTGCGAGTTTGGTGGGTTTAAGTTTTGGCAATAGTCTTTTTATGTTGGAGGTAGGTACTGAGGTGAAGAAGAAGAGGAGTGGGGGTTTTAGGGTTAGGAGTTGGGGGGAAGTGTTGTTTGTTTAGAGATGTTATAGTTTCAGTGAAGTGTTTGTTGAAGGATTCAGCAATACTGCTGGAGGAGGGGAGAATGGACGGCTGGGGGGTATCAACTTTCCCACAGGGTTTTATTTACAGCCACAATAGTCATACAAAAGAAAAAGGTAACATAACACAACACATTTACTGAAACAATAAATGGAATTTCTCTTTTGAGTTGTTACAATGTACGTTTTTAAATGTATAATTGAGTTTTTATATATTTAGATTATTAAATGGTATTTGTCAAACATAAATAGTATTTGTTTTTTTTTTAAGCTTAAGCAGTCTTTCTTTAATGAAGCCATCTTCTTTATATACACTCTAAATGTTTTGTCATTTTGATTGTGTGGCACTCATTTATATTACAGAGCACTCATCTTGAGTTGTGTTGTTTTCATCATATTGTATGTTGGACCAAATATTTTTGAAAACGGTGATGTTCTTAAATCATTGTAAAATGGACCTAACATTACACTAAGAATTGGACTTTTTTTGAGCATCACATAAGCATGCTGGCCCCCTACACTCTGAAGTCAGGGTTGCACTCTACATACATTATGCTACTATCACTTCATCCAAACTAATGACTACTTAAATGTGTGTTTACGTGCGTGAGTTAGCAAGTCAGCGGCTTCTGAAATTTCTGTATTGTAAGTTAATGTATTTTGGTAGTCATTAACTTCTATGATATCTCAGATGAAGTGTGTGGTCACAAACTTAGACCAGAAGAAAACTGAATACCTAAAGGAGGGGACATGCTTGGATGCAGAATTTTATTTAAATATTATTTTATTAACCTGTTAATTCCATGCTTGAAATTACTCTTTTTTTTTTTTTTTTTCATTGAAAATACACATTTATTACATCAGTATATTAGATTGTTCTATAGCATTTATTAGTTTGGCATCAACTACTTGCACTTTCCATACCCCTCATCCTGGCAATGTACAAGTTAATAGCTCATCCTTCTTACCCAGGGAAACAGACTGCATTTATTCAAGTGCCTGGAAGGTGACTCTGTCTCATTAGCTTGTTTAATTATAAGCTCCCCATGCATACTTGTTTCTGAACTTGAAGATGAACAACCATAACTTTAACAATCAAGGGAGCTTCAGTTTAGTTAGTTTTTTCTCCCTTGTTTTTCTTTTTTCTGATCACTACTGTGCCGTGGCTGTTTCATCTGTTTCCCTTTTATCCACCATGCACACCATCATAGATTGATTTCGAATTGGGGGGGGAGGTATGTCCCACTTCACTTCCCACCACCCACTCTCAATTCCCCAGCCAAATGTAGAGACAAAAACACCTCATCAGAAAATCATACTACCTTTACCTCTTTAATTAACCTAGCTAAGCAAGCCATACACAGCACAGTCAGCTGTTTCAAAAATAAATGACTTGCTGTGATAAGCAAACCCAAACATTTCTGGAATGAAGTAAATCTTCTCACAGGCCCAAAATCCACAGAACCCACCTCTTCCAAATCACCATCCAGACATTTGAAAGCAAACACTCAATCACTGACTTTCTCAAGAAATTCATTCTCTAGCACCACAGTCTGTACTGTTCTTCCCAATTCAGCTGCCCTCCTTTTATCCTCCTCTTCTATTAAGAGAATTACAAAGACCTTGACCCCCTACTAGAAAACATAGTGCTGGATGCACCCCCTAGTAGTGCATAAAACTTAATTCCTTGGTCTGTGTCATACTGCAAAGACTTCTTTACCATACCTCTCCGTATTTATAATCTCTGCTTAACTCAAAGCACAATGCCAGACATATAGTAAACTGCTCTTGTCAAAAACTCTTTACCAAACAGCCTTGGCCAGAAAAAGCCTCCTCCTTTCTTCTCCATCCTCCTAATATTGGGAAAATACTTGAAAAAATAATCAACAACCAACTTTCCACTTGCATCCAACAGTACCATCTCCTCACTCTTAATCAGCAATGGATTCTGTTCTGGATGAGGCACAATGACAGCACTATGGTCACATGCAGGTGAGATCCTTCTCGACATGGATAAACGAAACCTTTCAGGAGCTCTCTTCATTAACCTTACCAAAGCTTTTGACCTTCTTGTCCACTTCGTTCTCCTTCACTCCCTCCAAGGAATCAGGGTTAGCCCTAACACTATCACTTGGTTAGAGCATTTCTTGACAAATAGGGATGAGCCTATTTTGACTCTGAAATATCTATCCTGCCCAGAGCACCTCTTACCAGGGAAGTCCCCCAAGGATCCGTACTCATCCCACTGTTGTTTTCTACCTTTATTAATGAACTACTCTCTGACCTCCCTAACCTTCCTGTCAATCTTTATGCAAATGACATGGTTATCCATTGATCCAGTCCCCCCACATAAACTGTTCAAACCCAGTTTTAGTCTGACTTCCACTCTCTCAATTCTTGGCAACAACCGTAAGCTGCTCTTGAACCTCCCCAAAACAAAAAGTATGATATTTGGAACCTCACAAAGGCTGAAAAATATCCTAAAAGTCTCAACATTGCAGATCTCAATGGTTTGCCATTAGAAACCATATCCTTTAAATACTTAGGTTTATGGCTAAACCAGTCAATTAACTTCCAAATCCACATTGAAAAGATCAGGAAAAAGAACCGTTCTCTTTTTTTTTATTCTGGTCCTAGAAACTATCTCCCTTTCTCTCCAGACCAGATAGAGCTGCAATAAACAGAGGAGTCATCATAGCCACAACCTCTTAAAAACAAAACAAACAAAAAAAATCCACTCAACAGTCCATTGCAAACAAAATCTGACACTTAATTTCTAACCCTCTCCCCCTGAATATAACTGCACCACCTGCATCAAAGCCAAAGGGCTACCAGTCTCCTGCAGAGCTGAGCTAATCCCGTAGTCTCTTTTCAAAGTACTTCAACTAGGTGCCTTTCCACTTCTTGCAGCCAACTCTGTACCAAATGCAAACCCCTATAAACTTCCACAACCTCTCTCAATTAACTCCCTCAGTCCAGGTACACTAGGTGCATTTTATGTCATTCAGAAAGGGAAAATGCCAGGGTGGGAGACAGGTTCCCCATAAAAATCGTCACAAGCAGTATTTGTTTTGTTTCAGGTGCTTCACACATCGTACATCTTGAGAGATTTGTCAGTCCTTTGTCCCTAAGACGTTAAGGAGTCTGCTTTCTTCCCTAGTGATTTACCTTGAAAGTCAATGACTTAAATTGTTGGTTAAGGATACCATGGAAGTATCTTCCTGGCCTGAGGGCCAACCATCTACAAAGAAAAAGGCGTAGAAAGTTAGGTCTGCTTCTTTGGCTGTACCTCCCCCACCAAACATCTCTCTTGAGGCTGGTGAAAGCCTGGAGGAGTATCCAGCTTCTTTCTCAGATTTCTCTGCTACAACCAGTTTGGATGCCATCAAGGACTGGACCCCAAGTACGTCCATGAAGGTTTTGCAGACATCTGTCTCGGATGTACAGGGGGAACCATGGCGAGTTATTATGGTAGGGCCTAGGGGTGTTCCTCAAATTTTAGTTAGGGAAAAGGTCCCTACTACCATTATTGAGTGCTGTCAGGAGTCAGAGCCTCAAATTTTTCAGGGTTGATGCCCCAATTAAAAGGAAGCAGAAAACTAAACCTATTTTTGCCTGCTCCCAAAGATCCTCAGAGTGAATAGCAGAAATTCACTCAAGGCTTATTTTATGCCCTTATGGCTTTCAAGCCTCCACAGGGTGTTTCTGTTCCTGCTCCTTCTTGGTTTTCTACCCCTCTTAAGAGGCTCGGGGAGTAGTAGTATTCTGAGGGTGCTGCTGCTGATTCTGGTGAAGAGTCCCTGACTTATTCCTCCCAGATTCCTTTGCCACTTGACTATGGTTCTGAGGAAGAAGAGTTTATCAGTCCTGACATTTGGTGATGCTATTTCCAGAATGATGGAATTTTTCAAATGGCACTGTCATCAAGTGTCTAATGTTCAGAACAGATACTATGAGCTTTTGCAAGTAGTCTCCTTGGTCCTCTGCTATTCCTCCAGTTCTTGTTGCCTTGATGTATGCTTTTTCTACTGCTTCTCATTTCCCTGCTCCCAAGAAACCTAATAGGTTTTATAAAGTGCCTGAGGGCTGCAAGTTTCTTTGAGTGTTTCTCTGCTGACCCTTCTGTGGTGTTTTGGCTTCAGGTAAGCCTTCTAAATTGTTGCCTTCTACTAAGTTTCTGCCATCTGAAAAGGATAGCAGAACCATGGAGAGACTGGGTAAGAAGGTGTAGAACTATTAACTATCAGACACGCATGACTAGGTACATTTTGGCTTTTCTCTGTGAAGCCTGTCACGCTGTTTCTGATCTTCCTGATTCTGAGGGGAAGACCTCTGCCCTTGCCTTGCTTGGGATGTCCTCCCAAGTGGCCTTCCATTCCATTAAATGCAGCTGTAATGCAGTTGATGCCTCATCTAGGGCTGCTGCTTTTTGGTCTGTTTGGCTCAGACTTCAGTCTTTACCTGATGATATCAAGGCGAAACTGATGTATGCTCCTGTGAATAATAAGCATTTGTTTGATGCTATTGCTGCAGAGTTGTTTAAGTCCCTGCAAGAAAAAGGAAAGACCTTACAGGAGTTGAAATATGTTTTTGTTTCCCCCTGTGCCCAAGTTTCAGAAGAATTATCCTAATAAGCCTGCCTTTGTTTGTAGACAGTCTTGCCCTCCCCCAAAGGTAAGAAGAGTGGCAGAAGGGCTCCTCCTGCTCAGAGAAGCCTCCTTTCCCCGACAAAATGGGTCCCTATCAGATGATCGAGTTACAGAATGCCGAAGACCATATGGTCGAGCCCATATGACCGAAGTTTTGCAACCTCAAACACTTTGTATTGAAATCGCTATATGGTGTGCCATATGGGATTTGCCATATTCCTTACTGTAATGCAATGTCAAAGTTGGTATATTTAAGTAGCGGGGGGTGTGGAGGATGCAGGGTGGCTTGCCCCACTGCAAAAATGTCACGGTAAGTTGTTTTATTTCATTTTTGTGTGTGCACTTTTTTTTCGAGGTTGCAAAACTTCGGTCATACGGTCTTGACCATATGATCTTTGGCATTCTGCAACTCGAGCATCTGATGGGGATCTGACAAAACAGGTGCTGTCTGATTTTCCTGTTACCTGTCACATCCCTCTTTCTCTGAATCTTTCCCTGTCCCTTCCTGTTTGGGTAAAGGTCACCCAAGACTCCTGGGTTTTTTCTGTAATTTGCCAGGATTATTACACAGTTTGGACCCCCTTCTGTGCATTCCTCAGCCTCCTCAGGAACAACTGCCCTTTTTACCAGAGGTGCTTCAGGGCCTGTTGGCTCAAGGAACAATTCAAGAAGCTCCAACTCCTCAGAGGGAGAAGGGGTTTTACTCCAGAATTAAGCAAATCAACAAACAAGTAAAAACTAGAAATATAAAACAACAAAATCAGCCAAATCTGATGTAACTTTATTAGAACTGAACTCTAGAGCCTCGACAAAACAAGTGCCCTTGAAGGCACTTATTTTGCCGAGGTGCTAAAGGTTGAGTTCTAATAAAGTTTACATCGTATTTGGCCGTTTTTTTTTTTTTGTTTTATATGTTTTATTCCAGAATGTTTTTGGTACCCAGGAAAGAAGTCACCTAGAGACCCATTCTGGATCTTTCTGAGCTAAACATCTTTTTGAAAGTCCCCTCCTTTCAGATGCTGTCTCTTCAAAACTTGTTTACTCTGTTGCTTCCTCAGGATTTTTTTGGTTTCCCTGGATCTCAGGGATGCTTATCTAAGTATTCCTGTTCATCCCATTTTTAGGAAGTTTTTACATTTTTCTGTTGCTTCCTGGCGTTTTTAGTTCTGTGCTTTTGCCCTCTGGTTTCTCTATTGCCCCAAGGGTCTTCATCAAATGCTTCACTCTTGTGATTGCTTTCTGCAGGTTAAGGGGGATACTGCTTTCTGCAGGTTAAGGGGGATACAGATCTTTCCTTACCTGGATGACCGGCTTATTCAGGCCTTCTATCAAGAGATATTACTTCAGCATCTACACGTTAGCATTTTTCTCTTGCAAAGCCTGGGATTTACTGTAAATTTTCAGAAGCCATTTCTGACTCCTTCTCGGGATCATGTTTTTCTGGGTTGCAGGATCCAGACTGTTTCAGTTCTGGTACCCCTGCATCCTCCCAAGGCCTTAACTCTCATTGCTTTATTTCACTCCCTTCTTCCTCTGGCGCAAGTCACAGCAAGAGAATTTCTGAGGGCTCTGGGTTACATGGCTTCCACCATTGCACCATCTAGCCAAGCTGCACTTGAGAAAGCTTCAGTGGTTTCTAAAGACAGTTTGGCTTCAACATTCTCATCCTTTAGAATTTCCAGTCCCCCAACTTCCATGCCTCAAGCTGAAACTTCAGTGGTGGATTCATCAGCTGTCCCTCAACCTAAGACTTCCTTTCCAATCTCCAATCCCCTCTCAGTAACTTTTTGCTGATGCCTCAATCTTGGGATGGGGGGGGGGCCTCCTTCGGCCCACTGAAGATTCAGGACCTTTGGTCGCTTCATCAAAAGAAAGATCACATCAATGTCAAAGAGATGAGTGCTCTTCTGCTGGTTCTTCAGGCTTTTCATTCTCTTTTTCTTCCAGGGCCCTTCAAGATTCCCACAGACAATGCCACAGTGATGTGATATGTCAATAAGCAAGGAGGGGGCAAGCTCTTATCTCCTATGCAGGTTAGCCCTTCAGGTTTGGGAGCTGTCTATCCAGTATCAGGTGACTCTTCAGGCAGTTTATAATCCCTCAGATCAGAACATTATGACAGAGTTTCTGAGCAGGTCCATAACACTATCCCATGAGTGGATGCTTCACAGGGATGTGGTTCTGGACATTTCCCACCAGTGGGGTACTCCTCAAGTAGATCTCTTTGACTCCCTCTGAACAGACAACGTCCTCTGTTTTGTGCTAGAGTTCCATGATCTCAGGCTTGGAAGTTGAACACCCTCTCTCTTTCTTGGAAGGGATGTTTCTTTATGCCTTTCCTTCCCTTCCTCTTATTCTGAAAGTCCTGTTCAAGATAAAACAGGATGCTCCTAAAATCTTGTTGGTGATTCCCTTTTGGCCCAGATAACATTGGTTCCCGCCCTTCTCCCTTCTGTATCTTGCCAAGGGCAGTCATCATAAGTTACCTCACAGGGTGGACCTACTCACAAAAGGCAAGATATCTCATCCATCCCTCCCGTCCACTCTTCTGACATTGTGGATGATAGGGTTTTGATTCCCCACAGACACCTTTTTTCTGAGGAAGTGCTTCTGATCCTGCAGGAGGCCAGGAAACCCAGTACTAGAAAATCGTACTTATCCAAATGGAACAGGTTTTCTGTTTGGTGTCTTTCTCGTAACCTGGATCCACTTACTGTGGATGTTCCCTTGGTTGTCTTATTTGTGTGAATTGCTCAATGCTGGGTTGGCATATTCTTCTGTTAAGGCCCACCTATCTGGTATCTCTGCTTGTCTGCCTTTGGCTCCATCTTTAGCATCTAGATTTGAGGCCAAACAGTTTCTTAAAGGCGTCCTTCACATTAGGCATCCCAGGAACCCCTGGCCCTCCTTCCTGGGACCTTAATTTTATTTTAGAAAAATTGATTTGGGCTTTTTTTGAGCCTGCTGCTTCAGCTTCCTTACAACATTGCTCTTACAAGTCTGTGCTTCTTTTGGCCCTTACTTCTGCCACACAGGTATCTGACCTGCAAGCCTTTATGGCTGTTCCTCCTTTTTTTAGTTTTCCATAAGGACAGGGTGTCCCTTCATACTAAATACTGCTTTTATGTTCAAGGTGGTTAATGAGTTGTCTCTTAGTCTCGGCATTTGCTCATTTTTTTTCTCTTCTCCTTTGTCTGCTAGTGAGAAGGTTTTGCACACCTTGGATTTGCATAGACATCTGTGATGTTTGTATAAAACTAAAGTTTTTTGTAAATTTGAACAGCTTTTTCTTTCTTTTCATTCCAGGTCTTTAGGTTTAGCTGTTTCTTCTTGGATATCTAAAGCCATTTCTTTTTGCTATTCTTTTCATGGAAAGATCCTTCTTTCTTCTGTTAAGGCTCATTCCACTAGGGCTGTCTCTCCTCCTTGTACTTTTTTCAAGGAGTGAGATAATAATTCTGTTCTTGAGGCAACAACCTGGACATCTGTGCATACCTTCATTAAGCACAACAGGTTGGATGTGATTTCTAGGACCAGAGCCATTCCCCTTGGCTTCCTAGAGGGCTCTGCTTGCCCTTCCTCCTCCCAGTCTTCTTGAGCTTTTGCACTCTCGCTATTGTAACGAATACTGCAACAGTGATATGGAAGGACATAGTACAGTTGTGTAAAGTCGTACCATAAAAGTAGATGTCCTTCTGATCACTGTTGCCATATTCACTCCCTCCCTCCCTCTGGTCCTTTTTCCTTCTGGATGTGCTTGTTACCTACCTTTAACTTTGCACTATCATTCCTACTGGGGCTTTTCAGTTCTGAGGATGGTATGTTCAGATGTCACCTTTAAGCCTTACACTATGCACGGGGAGCATGTCTCTGACATATGGCGTATCCTTTACAACCAAAAGGCTTTGGTATACTGGGCAGATGTCGGGCTGCACTTGGCAGGGGATCCCTACTGTAAAGACTACTACAGCAGTGAAGAGAAGAACTTCTACTGTTATTTAAGATTTTACACAACTGTACTTTCCTTCTCCATTCTTGCATACAAGCTCTGGCAATCCTTCCTCCCTCATCTAAATGATTTCTCCTCTTTTTCCAGTTTCAGAGCACAACTCAAAAGACACATCCATCAAAAATCTGACTGCATCTGCTTTTCCACTGGACACATCACCTGGATCACTTCTACTTCGACCTTGTGTTCTCACCTGCTGCTTCCCTCTCATTTACTACTAAAATTAATTCATATTTGTTTTTCTGCTTTGTTCATATGTTCATAGGTAGGTACTAGGCTATTGGCTATAGGGCCTATATAAGCCTAGCCAAAAAAGTACCTTGGCTTTCGCCACCCAAGAAAATTATTTTCCTGTGCCCCTTTCAAGCAGAGACACAGAAGTGATCCCTGGGGTGAATTTCCTATTTCCCATCCAATCAAGATTTTTTCTTGGAGTGCTAATGAGAAGCTTTGTTTAATATAGATAGGTAGTTTGTTCCAGAGTATGGGAAGTCTCTGGGACAGGAATCTATCCCTCCAGCGTGTTCTGTTTATTGTGGTGACAAGGTTTAGGTCCCTAGAGTATGTAGCTCGGAGGGATTGATATTTCTTTAAGTGGGGCATGTCCAGCATTAACATTTACATATTGATAGAATTAGCTATGGGACCATCTAGGTCTTCGGTGGTGGTGCTGCGGTAGCATTGTCACCTCACAGTAAGACGCTGTCTGGTTCGATTCTCAGCTAGAGCGTCTTCTGCATGGAGACATGCGTGAATGGGCGTACATTCTCTGAAGGTTGTGCATCAGGGCTGGTAACTCGGCACATAAAAATCAACTACCAATCATTAGCGGACCGGAGTTCCATCTAGCTTCTGTGATTACTCCATATTTCTGACTTGGTGCATTTATTTATTTATTTTGGGGATTTCTTTACCCAGGCTGTGCAGTAAATGGTCTTTTGTGATCAGTGTACTACTGTAGTAAACAAACTGACATGAATAACAATACATAAGTTGCGAGTGTATCACATAATTTATATTCCCAGTTTCTTGACTTTTTATTATTCTGTAATAGCTGTATTTAAAAACTCTTAAATGGATTTCCTCCTGCATTCATTGCTTTCTTTATTGCACACAGAAGGTTGTCTTCCTGCAGTGATCTTATTCTTGCTCGTCTTTCAGTCCTTTGCCTGTGCTATGAATTGAGTAAATGTATTATAAGATAACCTTCAGTTGCAAACTGTAAGACTGACTAAATTTCTTAATCCGACAGCATTCCTTGGCTTTCCCGAGAGAGGAATCTGTCACACCTATTTGATATAATCATTGTGTGCAGCCACGGTTTGATATCTTTTGCAATAACTATGGTAGACCAGCAGAGGGTGCTCGCAGCACACAGATGACTTTTGTGAGTTTATATGGCATTTGTTAAAATAAAGAGAATTTCCAGGTTATTGCTAGACTGTATATGTAATCTCCATTTAAAAAAACTGCTTTTATCTGCCTTACTGCTGTGTAGTTAGTCTTTTTCTGTTTTGTTTCTTGCATTTCAGTAATTGTTCTTCAGACTCAGGCTCAGAATTTTGCTGAATGTAAATAAATTACATTTTTTGGGGGTAGGAGGGGCAGTGGCACTAGGCACAAATACATCAGATTATTTTCAGACGTGCTCAGCAGGTGCAGTTAAGGACAATCATGTGATCTGATACCAAAGAGTCTGAAATTCTTGGTATCTGTTGCAAGGAGAAATATTATCTCGAACACTGGGAAGGGCAACCGTCTCCAGTCATAGAAATATATGAGAATTGGAAAACAGTTGCACATCTTGTTGCTGGCTATGATACTCTAATGGCAGAAGGCCTCTTTATTGAAAGGCGTAATAATTTGGCAAGACTGTTGCACTGGGTATTATGCAAACATTATGATACTGAAGTAGCTGAGAAGCATTGGAAACATGAGCCACAAAGCATTATAAAAATTATGAAGTTTATGTCACATGGGTCACCCATTACCAACAGTTCAAAAAAATAGATGTGAGAAAACCAGATATAGTAGTCCATGAAAGAAGACAAAAGTAGTATTGATTATTGAAGTTGCAAGGTCACAGTTGCAGTTACTTTGTCTTATGTATACAGAGAGACACAGCCATAAAATACCACAATTTGCAGGCAGAAATGAAAGCAATGTGGAAGAAGGATACCCAGACAATTCCAATAGTAGTAGGAGCAATGGGTCTCATAAAAAAGAATTTACAGTTGTACTTAGATATGTTACCAATACATGTATCTTCATATGAATTGCAAAAAGAGTCCGTTCTGGGCACACTGCAGGTGCTGTAAAGAGCATTTTTCGCTACTGTGATACTCTAATGCAGACGGGCCTGTATACCGAAAAGCATAGTTATGTGGCAAGACTGTTGCACTGGGAATTATGCACACGTTACGACATTAAAGTAGCTGAGAAGCATTGGATACATGAGCCACACAGCATTATAGAACATGATGAAGTTTATATCACAAGGGTTACCCATTACCAAAAGGAAAAATATTCTGAAGATAGATGGAATACCAGGCCAGTTGATTGTGTGCACCTTCATAAAAGTAATACAGTCTGTTCCTTCCAGTTTCTTTTGTTATTTCAGTTGATATACTCAGGGTTTAACTTATTTTAATCAGCTCTGAGCACATATTTTTTCCTTTAGCTTACTGGAAATCATAAGTCAAATATTCCTTCAAAGCCGGAGCTAGATCTGCTTTTTGCTGGAACAGCTGCTGGCTTCTTCAGTCAGTGTTTTCTCCTGACTTTTGTGGTTGATTTTCTTTTAGGTTTTCTAAATTTCTTATTTGCTGACATCCAGGCAGTGTACTAGCTAGTAACTTAAATGTACCCAAAAAGACAAATTCACTGGCTCTGTTTTCTGAGTTTCTGTTTTTACACTGAGAGAGCTGAAATTAAATTGTTACTCACTGTGCAGCCATCTTGGAAATCCCCATTTTTTTTTGGGGGGGGGGTAGTGTTTCTATATATTTTTAGTTTATCATTAGCAAGATTACATAACAGATTCTGTGCTGCTTTTACCACATTTATATTTCTAAGAATTTTTGATGATATGTTCCCTTTTCTGCATTCTTCTAAAAAGTGAGTTTCTCTACACTTTTCACTACTGGATGCTTTTATGTAGGCCTTCTGCTTATTTCTTTTCTTTTCCTTTGTTACTCTACATTTTTGTGGCAACACTTAGCTGTTATTCGTTTAACTGCACAATATATCCCATTTATTTCTGTTACATCAGACAAGTCTCTTAATTGTCCCAGTTACTGTATTCATCTGTTGTACCTGTCTTCTAACAATTCAGGTCTTATTTAGTTTCTGTAATCTACTTATTTCATAGATCTTATATATGTCTGTCCATCTCTATGACATGCGTATGAATTCAGTTCCAGCAATACTACTCTTCTTCTCTTGCTGATATCCTTTCTAATTTTCTCAGTCTAATTTCTTCAAAGCTTTTGGGTTTCTAATATGTTAGCTGGAATTTACTTCATTCCCAAGTCAAAATATGAATACAGTTCAAGAAATTAGTACTGTCTCCATCTTTATTGCCCAGCAACAAGATGTGCAATGTTTATAATTCATTTTACAGAAAACCTACATCTGTCTGGTTTACAATATCCATTGAAAATGTTGGGGAAACAATGTGTGTGTAATCCACTATCCTGGGCTGCCAATATTAACCTCTCATCTTTTGGTTTAACTTCACCTCTCCTTAATTGTTCCTGCATCAGACCCTGATCTGACAAAATAGTAAAAGTTGGAGACACTAGAGTATTTGTGGAAAATGACTACTCACTGTACACCAGGCAGAATGGAGTACATTTATTCTAGCAATCATTGAATGTCAAGAAGCAGGTGTGAGATTCAAGCTGCTGTATCCAGCTATATTCAGAACATTTTTTCCTGGAAGGTCAAAGTCTTTTTGTTGTTTTGATACAGAACATGCTAAGGAGGAACTGTAAAATTTTGTCCAACAAAAAGTGAGCCATTAAAGAGAAAGTGATTCTGCTTTTTCCTCTTTTGATAATAAAGCTCAGAGAGACTATGCCAGTGAAACCTTTTCCAATGTTCCAAAGAAAAATGCTTGAGAAACAGAAGAAAACCACAGGAGTTGTCTAGAAGAACCAGGAGTATATTGGGAATGAATCAAGAGACTGGAGTTGGGAGATAGAGATCAACAGGAAGAAAACCATCAACTCGGACATTAATGAATAAATGTGGGATTTACAGAACATCAGTCACATTTGGAAATGGAATGTTTTAGTTTATTAAACTTGTAGGGGACTCCAAAGCATATGCCCTATTTCATGTCATTAATGTTTGGAAGAACATTAAGGAGAGGGGAAGAGGAAGGAAAGTGGTAACTAAGTAAGAAAGTTTTTGTTCTTAACAGTATTTTTATAAAACATGACATACTGCATGTTATAAAGTAAGGCTTTTTCAGTTATTTTGGGGTATAATAGGGATGCTAAAGTGTATAAGTGCTCCCTTTCCTTTTTCAGTCTTGTTCAGTTTTAAGAAATGTACGCACTGGAACATAAAAAGAGAAGAAAGCCTGGACAAAAAAAAAAGAGCAAGATATAAGTAAAAATTATGTTTTTTCTTTTTCATAGGGGAATAACTAGATTAAGGACCTTGGCTTGATCTAACAAGTTTTCAGTGGAAGAAAGTAAACAAAAGAGCATTGAATGTAATGAAAAGTTTTCCTTTGCCAAATGAATGTTCACAGGGCAACATAAAAAGCTTGTAGCTGAAGGCAAATGTGTATCTGGTGCTCATGTTTCTACGGAGATAAATTGATAAGGGCAATAAACACAGAATACTCTCATTTTTTTTCTTTCAATGGCTAAAATATATATTTTTTTCTGAAGGCATTTACGTTATTTTCTACATCTAAAAACCACAAAAGAGCAACAAAGAACCACAAAAGAGCAACAAAGAACCAGAAACTAAAACCAAAAACTGAAGAATGGCAAGCTAGAAGGTGGAGTGTTTATTACTTTTGTCCTCTAATAAGTAATAGAACTTCTTCAGGACACAAATAAAGGCAGTACATTGAATCCCGTTTAAAAAGTGTGATAAAAATCATGTGCAAATTTCAACAAATCATATTGTATAATATTTGTAAATGAATAAAATCATGTGCTGTTCACCCAATAAAAGCCACAATTTCTCATAAATGAGAAAAATAAAATGGTACTAATCAAGATACAATTTGCTAACTGTGTTATCTCTAATATAATTCGGACATCTCTGAAAACAAGTAAGATACATTAAAGATGTTAAAAAAATGTAAAAAAAAACATGAAATTGCAATTTTTGAGGCAGTAAAAAACATTTTAAATTAATATGGTCATTTTGATCCATTTTTCTTTTGTCTGTTCTGAGACAAATTTACCATTTGGCTTATTTGCATTCTAAAATAGTATTAAAATTACTACTAAAATTGTCTTTGATGTTGTCAAGGACAAATAATTCAAAATTTTAAAATCCTGGCATGCCAATGAATGCTTGACTAAAGCGCTGTTTTCTAATTGCTAATGTATATTCTCTTGGCCGGCCTTCTAACAGTTTTCCCAATATAAAAAACTGGGACAAGTAGAACAGCATGCTATGTATACTACCCTGTTGGAGTTGCAGTTGTATCTATCTCGTGCAGTGAAAGACTTGCCTACTGCTTCAGTAAAAATACTAGAAATGTTACTAATAAAATGACAATATTTACAGTGTCGACATTTACATGTCCCAAACTGAATTCTCTCATAAGAGTTACTTTTGTTGTTGTTGTCGGTGGTAATAGGTAATTGGAACGCATTCTTATGTACTATACCTGGGGTTTCTTCATTTTGTTTGATGTGTGACCGAGTTTTGGAGGTGTAGTACCTGTTCTTAATATGGGCTTGGCTTTGGTGAGCCTAAGTACTTTGACATCCTGAACAATATCTGTAATGAATTTATTGTCGTCAACCTCTTTCAACAAATAAATTAATAACATGTGATTCTTCTAAAAATATTTTCCTGACTGGTTAATCTATTTAGCCTTATTAATTGTCCCTTTATGACAATATTTTTCATATGAAGTGGATGCTGGCTTAATTTATGTAGATAGTGACTGACAAATGTATCTTAACTCTATATAGTTTTCTATTTAACTATCCATCTGGATTGTCAATCACTAAACTAATATCTCAATAATGAATACTTGCCCCCAAACCATTCAGTGAATTTTAAAAAAGTAGAAGACAAGTTTAATGTTTCAAAGAAACTCAGAAATTCCTCTCTAGTTCCATTATAAATGAAAAACAAGTTTTCGATGAAATGCCTGTAAAAAAAAAAAAAAAAAAAAAAAAAAAAAAACAACTATGTTGCATAGTAGATGGTTTTTAAGGGTATTCTATTCCCAAGTGGCCATGACTAAGTTTGCATACACTGGGACCATCCTTGCTCCCTTTGTAACCCCAGATAATTGTTTATAATATTCAAGCCAAATAAAAAAAATAATTTTCTAGTACAAGTTCTAATAATGTACACAAGATGATAACAAACCTGTTTTCTAAGGTGCTAAATCTACGTGGGTATTCTGTTATGCACTCTAACAAATATCATGTGGAATATCGGTGTATAATGAAATTACATTGATGGAACACATTATACAGTCACCTATATTGGCATTTAAACTCTTAAATAATTCTAGGGGGTGCCATGAGTCCTTTAAATAAAAAACAGAATCCTGTACTATGGGATTTAACATGTGGTCCAAAAATACAGATAATGGTACTGTCTTATAGAAATTTGCCACTATCGGTCTAAATGGTGGATTATTTGAATTTTTATGAATCTTGCAATTTTTGGATATTCTGCTTTAAAAAATGTGTAAATGTCATTGCTGATATCATCTTGGCATGCCTAGCAGTGTTCGGTTAATTTTAGAAAAATGTCCATCAATGATTTTTTCATTAACAAGTTAATAACAGTTGGCATCTGACAGCATGTTTAAGATGGTCTTGTTGTAGTTTTTACTGTCCATGATCACAATTGTACTCCCTTGTTAGCTTTCATTATTCTTATGTTAGTGTTGTTGCCTAACCCTTTAAGTGCCTTTCTCTCTTTGAAGTCCAAATTCTGGATCTTGGGTTTAACCCTGATGGTTTTTTTTTTTCTGATTTCAGTCTCTCAGACATCATGAAATACCTGTAAGGTACTGTGCAATTTGGGTTAAAAGTGCTCTTGATGAATGGAGTTGGATTTTTTTGTTAGAAGTGGAGTATGTCTTTTAACAAGTATTTTAAGTTTAATTTCCATGTGTGTAACTTTGTGTACAATTACTCTTGTTACATTGGCTGTTTGAGTGGCTATGAAAGAAAAGCCTTTTGATAACATGGAAATATGTTGTTCCTTTAAATCAGATTTGCTTAAATTTATAATATGTTTTAATTTCTCCATTTCGCCCATCCTTTTCCCCTCCCCTTGTTTTTCCAATTCTGAGTTCTCATCTATGTTGGTGTTTGATGCACAAAAGGGGCTGAGATAGAATGGGTGGTGGTTCATCAGCATTAATGTGAACATTAGAAGCAGAATTCTGGTTTCCAATGATAGAATTTGTATCGGAAGGTGTTGTTAAAACATACTTAAAGTTTTTAAGTGAGTAAGCCATGCCTTTATGATATGCATCTGCATTGAGTTCTAACTTTTTACGCTTCCTATCAATTACCGTGGACGTTAATCTGCTCACTTTAGAGCTGATACTATAATAAAGGCTGCCAAACTGCTGAAAGCATGGATTTGTTTTAATTACATTGTTTGTTTGTTTGTTTTGAGTATGTCTTCTTCGAGTACTTTAATTTTCCTTTTGTAGTCCACGACAAGGAGTTTCATCATACTAACTCCTGTGTTGTTGAAAAGCTTTACCAGGTCTCCATATAATTTGTTGGCAGGTGTAACTCCATTAGGGAACTTGTTGTTTCTTAAACTGAGTGGTACTTGCTGCAGCTTAATGCATTCATTTAAATAATGAACTTCATATTGAAGGTTTTTGAGTTTTAAAACCCTTCTTTCTAGCAGGAAAATGGGTCTCAACGAACATGTAAATTTAAAATGTTTTTTACTGGCTCAAAAATTGTAATTTCATGTTTTTTATACATATTTGTTAACATCTTTAATGTATCTTGTTTTAAGAGACGTCTGAATTTTATTAGAAACAACACAGCAAAACTTAATTGTATCTTGATTTAATACTGTTGTATTTTTCTCATTTATGAGAAATTTTGGCTTCTATTTTGTGAACAAGAACACATGATTTTTTTCAGGAATATTTTCGCTAATTTGTCAAAGTTTGTCACATGATTTCTTAACTCACTTTTTTTAAATTAATTCAATGTATTGTTTTAATTAGTGTTCTGAAAAGGTTATATTATTTATTAAAGGATGAAAGAGCTAAACACACCACCTTCTAGCTTGCCATTCTTCAGTTTTTTTTTGTTTTCTGCATCTAATAGAGAAATAAAGATAAGACAGAAACAGACAGCACTTAGTGTAAGTAGAAGCACAAGTTGTACCATTAATTTTGGCATGGATAAGCTTCATTATAGGTCAATTCAAACCTGTGACTGTAGCTGTCAATCTGGGACAGTTGTTCTTATTAGGATGGTTAAACTTCATTATTTGAAGATTTACATAGTTTTGTGTGCTTGTATTAAGTTAATATGTTATGAGGTTGTTCTGTGGATGTGTTTGCTTTCTTGTATGAGGGTTTTCATTAAAACAAAAAGTCTTGTAAGATGTGACAGAGTTTCAAATGGATATGATAAGAAACTGTATAAATACCAACCTGCAAATGGAGAATAGTTGCATGACCACCGAATCATACACTAATGCACTGTATGAACACGTACACAAATGCATGGATCTCGCCATACCCAATAGAACCAAGACACTCTCCTCCAAAAAAATCTGGTTGTCCCCTGCCATAAACAAACTCTACAACAGAAAGAGGAAACTGATGTGGAATAAGGTGAAGTCCCAAAATTGGAAAAAGCCCCTTATCAGTCTCAACAAAAAGTTGAGATCCCTCTAAAGCTAGCTAAGAAAACAGAATTGCAGCAGATAGTAAAGACAACCACAAGGCCTTCTATAGTTATGTAAAGAATCTCCACAGCAATACCCAGATTTGCTCTGAGGTACTACACAATGGTACCACCTATATCGAGCCAACAGATATTGCCAATATACTGGCCGACATATTCAGTGCCAATTTACCCTCTCCAATGGACCAATCATAATACCAGTACTGCACAGGTTAAAAAAGCACTGTCCAAGGGCAAGAATACAGCTTCTATGGGACCTGACATTATTCCTGGCTGTGTTCTACATGAACTACAGAGTGAACTGGCACCTCACCTGTGTGCCCTGTTCAGTCACAGCCTCACCTCAGGCTTTGTCCCTATCGAATTGCGCACTGCTACAGTCATCCCTCTCCACAAAAGAGGAGCCACTACAGACCCTGGGAACTATCGCCCCATTAGCCTGACTAGTCTGATATGCAAAGCTATGGAACGCATCATCATGGTCCTAATAAATAAGGATGTAAGGAATCTCCAAACTTTGTATCCCACACAGTTTGGTTTTGTGAAAGGTAGATCATGCCTGCTCAACTTGGTTGAATTCTTTGAGTCAGTCACCAGAGCTGTGGAGGAAGGCAAGGTGGTTCATACATCCTACCTTGATATGGCCAAGGCCTTTGATACTATTCCCTACTCAGGAATCTTAGAAAAACTCACTAAGCTAGGCATCAACCCCTATATCACTAGGTGGATAAAACCCACAGTGTGAAAGTAGCTGACTCTAAGTCAGACTGCCGACCAGTCACGACTGGAGTCCCACAGGGTTTGGTCCTGGGTCCTCTCCTGTTTGGTATCTACTTGTCTGAAGTCCAGGCTAACATGAAGGGACTCTGGCTGACAAAGTTTGCAGATGATTGGATGTTGGGAGCTATTATTAACTCCCCAAGTGATGTTGACAATCTACATAAAGACCTCACTGAGACCGACTGGTATCAGAACCATGGGCTTAAGCTCAATGCCAAAAAATGTGTTGTCATCCCCTTTGGGAAAAACCTAGTTCCCATGATTTACCACATCCGTGGTAGTCCACTGATCACAGACAGCATAAGAGATCTGGGAACACAGGTTGACAGCAACCTCTCTTTTGACCACCACATTGCCACTGTGGTCAGAAAGTCCTTCAGTGTGGCAAATCTCATTACTAAGGGTTTTGCATGCAGGAAGAAAGAGGCCATTGTCTCCTTCTACTCTTCCCTCATTAGGCCAATCATCAAGTACAATGCACCATTTGACATGTACCTCACTAGACACCTGCAACAACTGGAGAGGCCACAAAAGTACATCACAAAGAGGATCCTAGGCCTTAAACACTTGCCCTACACAGACAGACTAAAAAAAACTCCAACTATTCTCTGTCTCATATCGCCTACTTAGAGGTGATCTCTGCTTGACTTACAAAGCCATGTCTGACCCAGATCTGTTAGAAATGCTACATCTAAAGAAATCCTAATCTCTCCACACCACATGCTCCAGAGACCTCATCCTCATTACCACAATCAACAGAATGTGGTGGAGGGACAGGTTCATAACCCAGAGACTGCCCGTGCTATGGAATAGACTTCCCATACATGTCAAACAGGGCACCTCACTGGCCCTCTTTAAGAGAAATCTTGATGAGTGGATGGGAAATAGAAAATTCACCCCGGGGATCACTCCACTGGCTCTACTCAATAGAGAAACTGGGAACTAAGGTCGGATAGCATGATGCCAGGGTAATCCTATGGGCTAGGCTTGTAAAGGCTCCAGGGCCATTAGCCTAGTACACACCTATGAACCTATGCATGTAATACAAAAGCTGAAACTAGACATTAAAAAAGCTGTTATACCTAACAGTTGGGAATAATAAATTCTTATCATAATGGCAACAGTTTCCATATTACATTTGACTGTAAATGGTCCTGCAGGTATATACAAAAAGAGTAAGGAGCTATATTAAAAAGTTCAGAGTGCAAATAGCTGTGCTACAGGAGACACATTTGGAAAGAAGTGAGCATGTGAATTTGATAAAGAATTTCAGTACAGTTATTCAGCAGAACATCTGGGACAAAAGGAAAGCGGAGTAGTAGTAGTAGGGTGGAGGATTACACTGGTTTGTATTTATATTCCACCTAAAACTGTTGTAGTGGAGTTTAAGAAAATTCTGGGATAAATAGTCAACTTTCAGCATGGAATATTACTTATAGGTGGGATCTTTGGTATGTACCTCTCAAGACATCTGCAACAACTGGAAAGGCCACAGAAATACCTCACTAAAAGTATCACAGGCCTAAAGCGGATGCCCTACGCTGACCGCTTTAAAAAACTCCAGCTATACTCTGTCGCATATCATCTACTCAGAGGCGATCTTTGCTTAACATACAAGGCCATGTCAAACCCAGAGCTGTTGGACTTGCTACACTTAAAGAAATCCCAGTCCCTCAGAGCCACATGCTCCAGGGATCTAAACCTTGTCATCACAATAAACAAAACATGCTGGAGGGATAGGTTCCTAACCCAGAGACTCCCCAGACTCTGAAATAGATTGCCCATACATGTCAAGCCGAGTGCCTCTTTGGTCCTCTTCAAAAGGAACCTTGACGATTGGATGGGAGAAAGGAAATTCACCCCGGGGATCACGTCAGTCGCCCTGCTAGACAGGGGTCCAGGGAAGTAAATAGTGTGGGAAGAAATAGCCAGGGAATTGTTATGGCTAGGCTTGTATAGGCCCTAGGGCTGATAGCCAAGTACCAACCTATGAACCTATGGCTGGAATTTGATTTGCAACAGTGAGAATGTATCTAGGGGCCTAGAAGGGAAAATACAACAAAAGAACTTAGATTTTTGAAGAAATTTATGAAAATATTTGATATTTAAGATGTGAATTCAGTAGTAGGAGTTTGGATAGAATTTACATATTGTTCCCCAAAGTACAAAAAACAGGCTAGGCTAGAGAGAAACGATATTTCCCAGGAATGTGTGCATTTAATTGAAAGTTTTGATATGCAGATCATCTGCCAATAATAACTAAAATAAAAATGCAGCATAATGAAATACAAGTGAGACACTGGTGTTTCCCTACTTACATAGAGGAATTTAAGGAATGATTCATGGAAATTATTTGGGAGTTGTTAGGGAAGATGGACATTTCTTTAGAAAATATAGCTAGAGTGTGGGTAAAGTGAAAGTGGAGATTAAAACAGGGTAGAAATAAAAAAGTGATATGTTTAAAAAGTAAGAATTATTTAGCAGGACTGACAAAGGTTAAGTATTGCAGAATGGGGGAATCTCACAGAACAAGAAGAGGGACAGCTGCAGAGAAAATAAGGGTCTACTTTGATAGTATGCATGAGTTTAGAAAGATTGTTGTTAAGCAACTGTTTTTTTTTTATATTAGTTCCAGAGCACAAAACCTTTTAGCACAATGGCACAGACAACGGAAAGAAAAAGGGTTGTTGCCAAGCGTAGAGAGTATATAACATGGAAAATAACCAGATATCCTATAGAGGTATCAGAAATATTTTGGCTATTTTATGAAAAATCTCTATTAGGCAAAGAAATGTGGAAATCAAGAAAAAGTGCAAATGAAAATGTTTATGGTAGAATTAAATATGCCAAGGTTAGAGGTAGATGAGACGCAATTACTAACAGAATAGGAGGAGATGAAATATAAATTGTGATGTACAACTAGTCTGCAGCAAAGTCTCCAGGAATAAGTGGTATTCTGTGGAAGCTTGGAGGGAAGAAAGTAATAAAGATCTGAAAAGTTTTAATAGTATTTTAAAAGGTGGAAAAGCACCAACATCTTGGAAGAAAGCTGTGGTGGTTCTGTTTCCTGAGTATGGTAAAGACCCATCATATCCGCTTTATATAGGCCCATTTCAATTCTAAACCATGACTATAAAGTGTTTGTCTATAATGGCTAAAAGAACGGCAAAGGTGATGACAAAATTGATGATTTGTGGAAGGAAGGCAAACATTTTGACAACATTAATAGAACAGTGATGATCCAGAGGAAAGCAGAATGTCAGACAATACCACAATTAGGTTTACTTTCATAAGTGCGTTATGTACTTCACCGAATCCACTATGTGCAAAAGGAGGTTTCCAAATTGGCAATACCTCGAACAAAAATTGTCCGAATGTACAATGAGCGAATGCACATTGGCATTCACTCATTGCAAGTTCGACATTGTGGGTGCGGAATGCACTATATCTGGGATTGGGAAATGAACCCTTACCCCACTGTAGTGCGATCTCAGAGTTAGTATATTAAAGTAGGGGGGGTTGGGGGTGCAGGGGAGCTTGCCTCCCCTGCATTACGATGTGTCTTCGACATTGTTCGAAAATCAGCAAATCTGCTTTTCGATTTGCTGATTTTTCGAACTACGGAGACTTTCACAGTTAAAAATTTGCGCTTTTGGTTCGCACAAAAGTGCAATCTATATTGTCATTTCCGACAATATGAAGGTAAACCCCACAATTGTTGGTGGTTCTTGATGCAGAGAAACTATTCAAAATAGAATAAGCTGGAATTTTGAGTAGGACAGAGGAAGCATTCACATTCTTTGGTAAAACAATAAAGTTGATTAGAAGGATATATGAGAGATCTAAGTTGAAAATTAGTGTGTGTGTAGTGGGTGGGAATGGATTCCTCTCTGATAAGTTCTGTTTGAGTAGAGAAACTAGGCAGAGGGTGCTGTCTTTCCCCCTTTT